>NC_065526.1:23705603-24005603 GCF_006386435.1 Epinephelus moara
CGCTCTGTGAGGACGCTCTGTGAGGACGCTCTGTGAGGACGCTCTGTGAGGACGCTCAGTGAGGACGCTCAGTGAGGACGCTCAGTGACGCTGCGCTTCTCTCATGATTGTGATTGGTCCGCTGCGTGCGCGTTCACGGCTCTTGATAAAGCAACCCTGGGTTGAGTTACCTAGTTGATATCAAGCGTCGTGATACCGATTATCCTGATTGCCATTGTTAGGGTAAGTCAACCCAGGATAGGTCTGGGTAACCCAGGAAAGGTTGATCTCGCTTCGTGATACAGGCCCCTGGTCTGCCACTAGTAAGAAAACGTTGAAAACATGGTAAAGGACTTGTTAGGGCAGGTTATGCATGGCTGCATGTAAACGGGAATGTTAGTGGAATATTCATTTTCACTAGCCATATAAACAGCTTAGAAGGAATATCGCTTTTTCAGAAAAAAAACAAACAGTCTACTTTGTGCCTGTAAACGCAGCCAGTGTTAGGTGAAAGGTGGTCAGCTAAAGGATCCCCACACTTGTTTACCAGGTACATATTCAGTATATTCATTCTTTTGTTATGCAAAGGAGTAACAGGAGCACATGTTTCAGCAAATTCCTTTTCTCTGTGTGCAGGCTCCTCTTTTATTGCGATACAGCAAACAGTGGGGCTGTGTAATTTAAAGATGTGCCCCTACGACTGACAACGTAAGGGGACTAATTGGGGAAGTGTTCCTTTAAGGGTGGATAATTGGAAGGGTGATGGCCTGGAACATGAAAATGGAAAATAAGCCAGAGGCATTTGGGGATGTTTGGAAATCTTAATTTTTTTTTCTTCTCGATTTTCTTCACAAAGAATTAACTCAGGAGAGTGTGAGGCTATGGGTTATGGGTTAGACACCTTGTGTTTCATTTTTGTATGTAGGCAGGAACGTTTTGTTTGTGACGTTATCCAAGTATTATTGTTATAACTATCATTATGTTTTAATTCATTTAATGTTACAATAATTATTGTGCCCCTTGTTTATTTATTTTACTTTGTTCTTCCTATGTCTGTTGTCATTATGTTTGTCTATATGGAAAAGAAGCAATACCATGTTTTCTCGTCTTTGAAAATGATGCTTCACAATAAAACATTCGAAACAAAGAAGAATTAATTCGGAGAGAAAATTGGCTTATGGAAGTAATTACTGTAGCATTTCAGCATATTGTGCCAGGCTTTTATGTGCCTGCAAATGGATTTGGATTTAATATATTCAGTGTATTAATGTTCTCGTTGGTTTGATCCTCCTACTGTAAATGAAGCATATACAGTAGTGAATGTGGATGTGGAAATGGATCTTTAATGTCAAATAAAAGGTAAGAATTCAAAGCTTTTTACAGTGCAGATTTAGTCGTGGAAGAGTTAATCCCTGTTGTTTAATAAAATAGCAATTTGCAGCTCACATCGTGACTTGTGTGAAAACGACAATGCATAAAACAAACATTTGTCACCAGATAACACTACGCTGTATATCTCAGCAGGGTGTCCCCCCATTAGTCTGTGGAGTAATGGCCACCACAGGGAATTGTTTCTTCACCCCCTAATGTGTAACATCATTCTTTAGATTTAAATATCCTATTACAATTCAATAGATGGAGAGAAAAGAGATGAGCATCTGAAGGAAAGGCACTGGACCTGCCTGGGCATACTAAACAGATTATACATATGCGTAGAGGCCAGCACTTCTCGGTGAATAGAGAGCTATGGATTTGCCCAGACTCTGTCTCTGGCATTTTAATCCAGTGTGGAGATTAAAGCAGTAATCCACCTTCATTTCAAATAATTTGACACATACTGTACAGCAGGTCCTCACCGTTGCAGGTGTGGCCTTAACATCATTTGGAGAGTTTAATAAATGTTGTGTAGATACATTTCTATTGAAGGAAAAATGTAATATACAGCACAGTTTCTATTTACAGGCAACAAGATACTTAATGCGGCAGGAGTGTGGGCTGTTATTTATGCAGTATGGTCGACGCCACCTGGGGGAATTTCAGCCCCAGGAAATTGTTAGAACGCTTAACCACTTTATGGCTCAACAAGGTCACGCACATTAAAAACCCTCAACCAGAGATATGATTCCAAAAATAAATATAAATGTATCAGAATGTATACTATTTCAGGATTTTCCTAAAAGAAAAACAATGTGTAAACTTATACAGAAGTTAATCCCTCTCAACCATCACTTGTGATCCACTCTCAGTGTGCAGTGGTGTATTTTTCTGCAGAGACTCTGTCCTCTGTCCGGAATTTCTTATTTTATTTTCTCTGTTTTGAGACGTTTAAGGGCGTGTGCCGGGGGTTTATAAAAACATAGCGTCCAGGTGCTAGACAGTAAGCAGCACGCATCGGAGAGGTACAAGGCCAGTGTGGGTGATTGCCAAACAAGAGGAAATCTGGCATTGGCTTTTACTGTCACTATAGCTGACCTGTGTGACAATGCCTGCATGAGTGAATGATGTGAATTTTTTTGTCTGGTCACTTATCATCTGTCTTGGGATTATTTAGACACATTAACCAACAATAAACCAAACATAATGGTATGTTAACCCACCTGGAGCCTATCCCAGCTGACACTGGGTGAAAGGTGGGGTACACCCTGGACAGGTTGCCAGACTATCGCAGGGCTGAAGGCAAGTAACAGTCTCTTTAAAATACATTGAGCCACACACACACGCACACATTGGACTAAACAGAAAAAAACAATGAACTCAACATAACAAACACATGACAAACCACTGATACTGATAACAATATCTCTTGAGACACATGAAGCACAAAGAACAACCAACAAACTGCAAATAAACTCCACATCACCACTCAAACCAACCTCAGCCAAAAGTAAAAGAAAGAAACCAAACACACACTGCTTGTATTCTCACAGCAAAACCTGAAACATTCCCAGTGTCCTACATGGACTAACCACTCACCACTAGGCCTATCTGCTGAAGCGAGCGCAAACAAAGCCCCAGAGCTAACCCAGTTGTATTACCAAAAACAAAACAAAACAGCAGAATGAAAACCAATCAATGTTAAGGTAAGGACTGGAGTGTAGAGCGGGAATGTAGAGACAAAACACGTGGAGGTGTAGAGACATGTAGAGACCAAACAGCGGTGGCACTGGGGAATGAAAGCCAGGACTATGGAACAGGCCATCACTGTGGTGCACAACCTGGTATACAAGTGCCAGAACATGGAGGTGCAGCCTCCAAGACAAAAAGCGGGGTAAAAGCCACCAGACCGCAGCTCATCCCTCCACAAACAGTGAAGTTGTGTTAAGGAAAGGCTCCAAACAAACAGTGCCAGAAGACGAACTAGATTTGCTAACAATTGCTGGAGAACTCGACTGCAAACAGACACAGTGTCAGCCACGCTACAGTGCGGACCAAGCCACCAATGGCACATGGGGAACGCACACCTAGCTGACACTCACTCAGCTAGACATAGCGCTCAGTGGTGCTATCTAGTAATCGTGACACTGGTGATTCATTAAAGGAAGCCATGCGATGATTAATGGGCAGAAAAAAAATACTCAACTAAATTCCTATAAATTGAGCATAGCATTCAGGCAGAACACGATGTCAAGCTCAGCTCACATCCCAGCTACATCAGCTGATCTTAAACAGCCCAATCAATTGATGGAGCAGCTCTCAGCTCTGGCACATCTCATTCAGGGCGCCCTATTTAAACTGCTCCGGCCTGCCTACTGTTGCTGCTTCCTCTGCAAGCCGCTTTGCAACCTGCCTCCACTCCAGCTCCTCCTTTTCATGCTGTGTCTGACTTAATGTCATTTCTGTTTGCCATTGATGCTGCCTCTGTTCTATACCTGGGGGGGTCTTTGCTGCTGCTCTCCCTGCCTTAGGCTTTCCATGTAGGCGCATGGAAGGGCAGAGAGGTGTGCTCTCGCCGCCTCAGGCTTTCCACTTAGGCAAGCGGAAGGGCAGACAGGTGTGCTCTCTCCGCCTCCGCCTCCACGTAGGCGCGGGAAAGCTTGGGCCTATGCAGAAAGCCTCTTCCACGCACCTACATGGAAAACACTTTCTGCATAGGCCCAAGGAAATGCAGAGAGGTGTCAGAACAGAGCCATACAAATATAATACTGCAAATGGAAATCAAGATTTCTTTGACTAAAGTGTTCCTGACTGAATTTGGCACAATATGTTTAGAAATAAAAGACATCAGCTTTTGATTTGTTTCAAAACATCATTTTATCAGAGATTTATTGTGCTTATAATCTGTAGAGGCTGAGCATGTCTTTTTTTCATATGAATAAGTTTTACTAGTATTATTTTTGCGGCCAAGTTCAGAATCAACCCAAAATTCCCAGCTGCACAGCAGAGCATGACACCAAATGTTTTAGAGTGAAGCATTTTGGATCTTTGAGCTCCAATGTTTAGCCCCCAAGGGCAAAACATAGACCTGTCTTTCAGCTGTTGCTTCGAATGTTTATAACTGCTAGAAATCTTGTGTCACAGATCGCGACTGAACTCAGTGTTGTGACATTGTCTCGTGTGCTGTGTTGCTGGTGCTGTCTGCATGGTAGTATCTTCCACTCTCTTAAAAAGGCATCAAATGAGAGTATGTCCCGGATGCTGCCTATAGATTAAATATCTCAGTTTATTGTGGTTTTAATCTCACTTGTATTTGGCACAGTTTTTGTCCACACCATGAATTGAGGGGGAAAGATCATGGTCATGGATGATGGAGATAAATGTTGTCTGCTGGTGCAGCTTTAAGTCCCCCTGCAGTCAAAAATGTGTTTCGCTTATTGTTCCCCCACTTTGATGCTTGAGCAGAATGATGTATGTGCAGAGTCTGGAGGCTGCTGACAGGGGAAAGATTCTCTATGCTCACCTTAAATCGGACTTCAGGATGTGTTTGTATGAGCAGGTTTTTATGACATCACAACTAGTTTGGAAGCCAAACGTGTTGAAGTTTGCAAATGACTAAAGTGTGATGTGGAAACTTGAATTTTTCAGTGAGGGAGAAGTTGATGTAATCCCATTAAGAAGAATTTTTAACCAGTGCTTAAAACATGTCTGGAGTGGATCATAAGTATAGGAATTTAATTAATATTAGACAATTCTGCAGCACACAATTTAGGTTGATGCCAACATTCAGCGCCAGTTAAGGAAGAAGTGTGCCCTTTGTTTGGTGAGGCAGCATTGTGGAGGCCGGGTTGGTGGATTGGTATGTTACGCATCAGACTTTCATGAAGACCACAGTTTGTCCAAAAATGAATCATTAATCAATCTTTTCCCATTCTTTTCATTTTTTTCATTAACCAAAACTATGCTTAGCCCTATTTGTGACTTTGGTGCTCTGTACGTTGCTTCAAAAAAATATGCATGCCACGTAACTGCAATGTCCATGATTCAATTCCAGCCGTGTTGCATGTCAAACCCCCCTCCAGTGGTATAAGGGACTTACAACAGGCCCCAGTGCACATTAATAAGATGGGCCCAAGTGCGCGCTATTGTGCGTGTATTGTCTTGAAACTAATAGAGACGTGGCATTGGACAGCATCAGCATACATATTACCAAGCAATCATCATTGCATATCTAAAAGAAATATCAAAGAAAGGAGGAAATCAATAATTTGACTGAATGGGTTTACAGTATATTTATAGATTTTATAGCTTATATAGAGAAAGCATATAGTTTTGTTTATAGCTACTGACTATTTAAAACAAATAAAAAGGAAAAAGAAAACCATGACACAGATGGGTTTGCCCCTCTTAGCATAGAAAATTGCACTGTTTTTGAATTAATACTATTCTTTTTTTAATCATTTATCTTTAAACACAGGTATATTTCCAAGGTACCAATCTGAATCACTTGCAAGGGCCCGCTCTCTCTACGGCCCCTCCGTCCCAGGGGCCCCTGTGCAATTGCACTGCCTGCACTGTCTATATTAACGCCCCAGTCTGCTTCTACAGTCATCTGTCCAATAAGGGTAAAATGTTCTAAAAGATAATCTTAACCATGAATAAATAAATAGATAAAATACACCCAACCCGTTCTCATTCCCAGGTCATCAAATACAGACACTCTGTCACACCCCTCGGGGCACATTTTTGCACATCTACATGACAACTGAACACACTGTACTTGGTTAGGGTTAGAAAAAAAATATGTTTGATTAAAAAAGTATGTTTGTTATGTAAAGGACTGTGACATAAATAGGTAATCAATGTAAGTGGGCAGCAACCACACGTAAATTGCATGGCATTCCATCAAAACAACATTGACTTTTGGTTTCACTCAGACATGGACTCTGGTCTCCTGGGTGAAAGTCCATTTTAGAGATCAAAGGGGCGTGACAAAACAGTAGTCCAACGCCCTGGGAATGACAACGAGCTGGTACACCATACACCCTTTAAGGGGCTGTACATGCCGCATTTTTCGTGCCCTAAAATTCATTGTTTTCCATGAAGACACATGGCAAGCCCGCTCAAATGCCAGAGCAACACCAGAGTAGTGTGCATGCATTCCCGAGCACCTATTTTCAAGCCATGACTGCCGATAAACTGAGTGCAACTTTTGGAACGCTGCAGCGCGCACCACATGCCATGTGACAAGGAACAACCAATCACAGCCGACAGATACCTTTCCCCTCTTCCATAAATATCAGTCTGTGGTAAATATTAGGTTGATCATTTTGGTGCAGGGCTGCCAGAGTTTTTCATCTGTCCCACAGACGATAATAATAAACATAGACAGCGCCTGGAAGAAGATCAGCTCTGCACTCAGGATTTCAGGTAAATAGGCTACAATACAGAACTTGTTAAGGTTGCTTAGCAATCTCAGACACAACCTACCACCACACTCTTAAAAGCTGGCTCAATAAAGGCACACAAGTGGCGCCCAGCCCCAGTTTTCCAAGCAGTTAAAGACGCAGCATGTGTACGGCCCCTAAGAGACCCACTGCTGGTGCACGAAAGACAACCCCAACTATAGTGTCGTTATCCAAAATGTTATCCAATGAAAAGCTCGGGTTAGCATGACCAGCAGGTTTCCTAACAGTTCCTTTTGACTTGTACCCGACCAGTACTCGCTGAAGTGAAGATGGCATGGCCTGTAGGATATCAGCCAGAAAATGTGATACCTTATTGATCAATGTAGGCAAATTCTCTTTTCACTGTCCCTCTCACAGTGAGGTTAGCGCTCGAGGTCAGCCAGAGAACAATATGCTTGGAAGGAGTGTTGATCTCACTCAAACACACTTCAGCAGGGGCTTGACAGAGGCAGCAACATCTGTCTATCTATCTGTGTCTATCTGTCTGTCTATCTGTCTATTTTGGGGTTTGCAATGCACATGCAAATGTAAAAAAGGAAATAAGGTATTATTTTCTTCATTCCCCGTCAGAAAGGACACTATGGGGTAAATCTTTGCTCAGTGATAGCCTCAGGCAGTCAGGATGCTATCAGCATGCTCCATCTTTATAATCCTGCCTTATTCAAATGGTGACTGTTTGCCAAATGTTGGTATGTTTTATTAAATCCTCATGTCTTTGGATCCACTTGGCTGGATCATGGAGCTGGATGAGACACAGGCACGAAAAAACAATCACATTTTTAGACACGTATTGAAATTAGACTTGAATTAGACCCGAACCAATTTCAACTAATCTCATTTTTGATTTCCAGAATATGAGCTTTAATGCATCTGAACATATTGCTAATAGTCAAAGAAGTGTTCGGGAAGAATTACAAAAAGTGCCCCTGCTAAAATATTCATGCACAAATGATTCTGGAAAGAAAAGCATCCGTGCTTTCAGAAATATCCAAACTATTCATGTCTGCATTAAACATTCATTTAATAATTATCATCAGCACATTGGAAAACCTTCCATTGTTTCATTGCCTCCTTATAGAAAATAACCAAGTGCAGTTGTGCATGCATTGTCAACACTGTATAGATTGTTGCCCTTATCATACTTTAAAGAGTAACCAAACATTGTGCATAAATTGAGCTGGCTTTCAATTCAAGTTAATGACTTGTTACCAGCAGGAGAATGATAATGATATAATTCATCCATGCTTCAGTATTTTAATATATGCTTCCTATACTATAATCAGTTCAACCAGTCTCAATCCAATCAATCAGTATAGAAGTCAGTTTTGGGCAACAGTGGCAAAAAATTCAGACTGCAGTTTTAGAATTTAGGTCACATTTCATTTTTTTTAGCTGATACTCAAAATACATTAATACTGAAAAAAATATACCCTCTACAAATTTTTGCGTGTATGGCTCCGATCAATTTTCCTCAAGACATAAGTGGACGTTTTTTTCCTCCTGCTCTGTGTGCCATCTTCAGCTCAGAGGAAAGCCAACAGTCAGGAAAAGCCAAGACGGCAAAGTTTTCAAGAGGATTACAGGCAGACTTTGTCAAACAACCCAGGACAAGGAAATCACTTTCACTAATCCCACTCTCTGATGTCCGCCCCACAAAATGTCCCTTTCATCAGCAATAATTGAACATTGAGCAGACTACCATTGTGCTGCAGTCATTTCCTATGCCCTTAGCCTTTTGACTTTCAAAGTATCTTGTCTCTCTGTCCTGTCTCAGATTTGGAAAATGTTCCGTGAGTGCTCTGATACTGAGTGATTCCCTTTTACAGTGCTGCAGGATATAGCTTACACTTTTCTGTCCATGTCTAAATTAGCCGTTTCAACTTAAACTATTAAAGAATTTCTTAAATTCCTTACTTAGCTGACAGTTCACTAAGCCCTGCCCCTTACTGTTGGTATGCCTGGCAAGCCCTATGTTCTGACACTGCACATACTTAGTGTACAGGCAGGTTTACAACTCAAAATTTATGACATTTTTCTTAAACAATGGGTCCTTTATTTGAGACAGAGGTAGACAAATGAAGCCTTCTTATTTTCTTATTTCTAGGCGCCAACCATCCATTCTGCTTTCTAGAATGATGACTATCGCCAACAGATTTAATTAACTGCTAGCAAGCTAATTGAAGGACTTTTATGAAACATTCAGAGCTATCTATGGTTCAGAGTCTGAGCCAGGATTGCCTGAGCATGGCTCTCAACATGGAGGTGGCTGAAGCTGAAAACACACTGGCGCCACAGCGTGTCATATGATGCGAGTCAAGTGCCGCCCCTAGCACCGATAGGAAATATTGCACTGCAGCGCATTAACAGATGACACCACACACAGTTATTACTACTTTTACTTAGCCCTGTGAGGCAAATTGTGATTTGTGATATTGGGCTTTATAAATAAAATTTAATTGAATCGAAATTGAACTTAAAGATCTGTACTCATTCCTGCTTAAATTCAAGTAAACAAACCTGATTTTTCACCCAAAGAGCTAATTTCCATAGCTATTGCTCACCAGGAAATATCTGTTTTGTCATTGTCAGATCTTAAAGCTCAGGATATTTCTTGACCTCAACAACTAGTCTCTCCTCATCAATGTCGAGAGTCGAGCTGCCACGTCAGCCGGTATGTACAAGCAGGGAGCAAGTAGGGAAAAAATGTGTTTAATTAAGGAGTGGCGAGGCTAGAAATAGGACAGTGGTGTGAAGTGTTGTGGGCCGGTGTCCATAAGATCCTGCACATGTCTAGCCGCCACCAGTGTGGGGTTGTAAATAGAAGATGATAGGGGTAAGTTTGTTGATACGCACCATTCGGCACCATCGTGTTTTGGCCTTGAGCTAGCTGCTAGCAGCTAATGGTGCTAACAGTGGCAACAATGCTGACAGGTGTTAACATGGGGTGAACCGGAGGGTGGGCGATACGTTTCTGTGCGGGGAAAGCATAAAATTACCACAACAAAGAACAGAGAAACTGAGATTACAACACACAGAGGGAGCGTGACTTAATTTTNAACAGCGGCAACAATGCTGACAGGTGTTAACATGGGGTGAACCGGAGGGTGGGCGATACGTTTCTGTGAGGGGGTGAACCGGAGGGTGGGCGATACGTTTCTGTGAGGGGAAAGCATAAAATTACCACAACAAAGAACAGAGAAACTGAGATTACAACACACAGAGGGAGCGTGACTTAATTTTCTTCTCAGGATGCCAGTGCTCCACTTTATCTTTACATGGCAAATAGTTTTTTGCTTCTATATTTATGTTCTGAATGTCACAGTGCACGATGCCATGCATGCTAAAGTACAAAAAATCAGATTTATCAGTTTTGGCAATGCATTTGTTCCTTTTTGGTTTTGGAAAGGATAACAAAACACCACCCTCCAAACTCTTTATATGTCTTACAACAGCTCTGTGTACTCTGCCTCAGCCTGTGGAGAAAAGGAAAGCTCTGACAGACCTGCCGTGCCTTGTTATGGTTGCCAGACTATGATGGGACAATCACTGATTGGGGAAGAGTTTTAGCGAGCAGTCAGTTCCTTAAAAATGTCACATTAAAAGCTTCATGTGGCTTAATTACAAGCATAATCCCTAATCATGGGGCAGATTTTGTATTCAGCCATAAAAATGACCCCCCTCCACATATAATTGCGTGCTGTTAGTAACAAACTCAGGTGCTGTAGACTTACCTTGTGCTTCTGAACTAAACTCTGTCTATAATTTGACAAGATATTTCAGTTTAACCTGGTGTATCTCAATTCAGCAGTACCTGCATGTGAACCTCAATTTCAAAGTGCTCTATCCCAAACTGAGTTAACGAAATGTCAAAGTGGGCTTTGGGTATTGCTCATGCATTTACAAGGAAGGACAGGGTGTTAAAGTTTATACATTTGGGCTTGTTGTTTTGTCTTGTTCCCCAGCAGCAGGGAGTTCTCAGGCCCTGCCATCTTCACACGTGGTTTAGCCTGGGGCACTTTAAACCCCCTCTACGACACACACATATACACACACACGTACACACACACACACACACACACACACACACACACACTTTTCTCTTCTCCCTCTCCGTCTTTCTTTTTCTGTGTCTGTCACTCCGTCTCCCTCTCTCTTTGTCTGTCTCTCCTTCTCTCTCTCACCTTCTTTCTTCCCCTGTTCAGTGTTCAGTTAGTGAATCCCTCAAGTCTATACCGGACCACTTCCTTTGACACACACAGCAAAAGCCTGTCTGTCAGCTCCTACACTGACAGGATGAGGCCAAGCTTCCCCAAAAAGTTGTGTGGGTGTACGTGAGTATATGCAAGATTAAGCTGGTTGAATACAGTACTTCCTTGCACACTTTTGCATGCATGTGATGTCACCTAAGTTAAGGTTGCCATGTATGAAACACATGTCAAATAATTTGTGTCCAAAACACATGCAGAGGTTGAAATGCCACGTGCATATGAACGAGCCAATTTCTTTAAATGATACGCATAATTGTAAAACTGGATGTTTTGCGTTTCTCTTGCTTTATTAGTGCAAGCAATCTTACTTTTTACAACAAATCTATATGGGTGAAATACGCACTGATGCAGGACGACCACACAGCCCAACACTGTCCTGAATGGCTAGCAGATGAAAACTGGAACCTCATGATAAAAATACTCGCTGGAACTCGCAAAAATAGGCAATCTTTTAGGCCACAAATTATGTCCAGCCCAGTCAAAAGAATCAAATGCAGGCATTGTACATTTTTGCATACCAGTACATTTTTAAGTTTTATATGTATGCTATCAACATTTCTTAGCTGACGTAGTTCAGATTACATGTATATAAGCTGAGTTTTTCTTTAGGAAGAGGAGGTAGTGAATGGTGTGAGACCTAGGACAGACAGCTGCTTGAGACAGTGACATTTCCAGCCATGTTTATAGTGACTAAAGAAAGTATTTTTCAATAAGACATTGGGACATTTCCAGCAATGTGTGGCGACAAAAGTGAATATTTTTTAACAAGACGTGGGGACCACTCCTGCCATATTTGGGGCAACAAAACCAGGTGGCTACACATCATGACAAATAAATGCATGTCTTAATTAGATGCCTGGTCTGGTTGCCAAGCAGTTCATTTTTTTTAATAGAAGTTCTTTGGATGTATAAAACCAGGTTGTTGGCTACCACATATATGATGTGTCCATTCCTCGATTACCCTGCAAGTTATTCATATTCCTTTAGTCAGTACGTGTCCTCAGATGAAAAGAATCAAAAGGGGTTTTTAATAAAAAATTAATCCAAGTTGTGTGTATTGTTTTACGGGATAAAGTGGTGTTGTGTCGGTATGCCGGCTGCCGTAATCCTTGAGTGCTGTAACTCACTTTCTCTCTCGGATGCACTGTCTGTCGGAGCTAGATCAAATTAATGATTCATAATTGATATATTATCTGAAGCCTAATTTTTATACAAGCAATATTCATACTGGTTTAAATAAACAAATGGATTGTATTTCCTGATAGTTTTGTGTGAAAGGAATTAAAGGCCTGTCCCATAGACACCTGTCCCAAATATAGGCTCGTTGATTTCAGCGATTTAAACAAATAATAGCCCGGGCTAGTTTTACAGTATTTTAAGACAAAACATGATGTTTTTCTTTTTTTTGTGTGTGTGTGCGTGTGTGTGTGTAAACCTAACCACACGTTCGTCACAAGTTGAGTTTTTTAACATGTCCACAACATATGAAACATTTAATGTATCTGTAATTTGCAGAAATCTTAAATGACAACATTTACTCTGGTGATTGAGTTGCTATATTACAGCATTACTGCTGATTTAAAATATATAGTCTCATTGTTTAGTTTCTGGCCACCAGAGTCATCACTGAGCACCCTGATGCTGATGTGCCCTGTTTGATTTTACAAGGCTGGCACTGACTCCAATCCATTACATTTTTGTCACTTTACATCAGCTTAACATTGATGTTTTCCACCTTATTTAATCTCCTTTTAAGTCACTAAAAGGATTGTCTGTGGTGGGTTTGTATTTTCGATATCCTCTCCGTAGCAAATTCCATGAATGCCTGAGAGACTGAAATGTTTAGGTTCCATCTGTTAGTCCTCAAGGAGTGTGAATCATAGTATGATGAATGGACACGATGGCACGGAGGCTTTAAAACAAGCTGCTTTATCCTAATTTGGGCTCTTATTTGTCATTATTGCATTTTTATCACAACCATTTCTGGTTTCCCTCTTTAAGTGAAATGTGCTCCTTTTTATAAGGATGGATGTACACACATTTGCATGCAGCAGCACTGTGTGTTAGTGACTGCACAGCTAGGTTATACACAGCAACTTCCAATATCAGTAGCATAAATATGTACAAACAGCAGTACTCACTCAGCAATTACATTTGAATGTTGTCGTCAAAAAAAAAAAAAGAATTATGCAGATGCTCAATTAATTCGTTATCCAAGTCAAAGAGGATTAGAGCAGTTCACCATGGGTGGGTATTTTCAAAAGCAGCTGAGATAATTTCTTTTAAAACATCGACTGCATTTACCATCCTCTGGCTGTGACGACATACAAGTATGCGCCGTGAGTTCATGTAATGGAAGGACAGAGAGGATTTACAAATGAGTCACAAGGTGATTGTCTAATACCGTTGCACCTTCGCGGCAAAATACTTGAGAAAAGAGACGCGCCTGGACAAATTGCCTGGTTGACTTTGCTGTTCTCTTCAAGGGCATGTGCTCCATCCTTACCTCTTCGTCTCTGCAGGCTTGACTGGTGCAATGGAACAAAAACGTTGACACCTTGTTTCAACAAATGAGAAATGACAAATGCATAAATCATTCAGGCTCTGCCGCGTAGAGATTTCAGTTTGACACAGTCTCAGGATGTCTGATGCTCCGCTGATGAAAACTTCCACAGAAGACCACGCGAGGGTCATGCCGCTGCTGATGTGTTAAAATGGTCTGTATTGTTCAAGCCTTAAATCTATACCATCACAAGACACATGATGATGTAATGTGCCAGTGTGGACATGTATGTTGCTACAGACTGCAATTTTACAAATGCATCTGACTAGATAACATTATTAGTCTGATCAATAGAATTAAAAATAAATACTGTGAATCAATAGACTGATGCAAGAATAATTCAATTACAGCCTCACTGCGACTGCGTTGCACTAATATTGTGCTTGACCTGAACAGTGAAAGACTCCTTCCTTTGTCAGAGGTTAGTATTCCTGTGTGAACTGAAACAATATATGAGATTTCCAGAGAGAGTTCATCTTATTGAATGAAGATGTATAATATGACTGCAGCTGAGGTAATAGAGTGAACACACCTAGCTAAAATGGTTCAATATTTACTCTTTGCCGAGCTAACGGCATGGAAATACAGAATATATTACTAAACCTGAAAATATGCTCTTTAATGTGTCCACAAAGGCACTTCCTTCCATTTTCACTGACTCACAAATCAAGCAACATTTTATCTTATAGTATGAATATCAAATGCCATTACTGTAAATTCAACTGCTTGCATTTCCTGAAAAGTTACTGTATTTCCCAATAAGACCGAGATGCACTAATCTATCTTCAAGCCCATCCAATTATCTGTTTAGTTAAACGTATAATTACTCGTCTGTGTGCCAGGAGTGTTTATTAGGATTCCTTACACACAAATTAAATTGCCCAATAAACAATTTGTAGGAGCCATTAGAGCATCTCAAGAAATGATTCACTTAATGAGGGGGCGGGATGGGAATGTTGAGATGATGAGACGGGAGGTTGCAGTGAATACACACCATCCAATGACATTGGGGAAATAGACAATTAGATCTTGGCAAGCTAAAGTGCTATACACTATCATGATGGCTTGTTTGAAATCAATATAATGAGCTACATGTAGAGTGTTGTAACACATTTCTTTTCACAGAAACAGATGGAAAGAACCCCCCCTTGCTCTGTTTTATGAATGAGTGCTGGTATTGAAAGCTGAGTTGGATTTCAAAGTATAAACATAAGGGAGGGCACACTGTATCTCAGTGGCGTTATCAAGTCAGCATCTTCCCATCACTGAAGACTTGTTGAAGTTGGTTCGTGATGCCTCCAGAAGGCTAAACAGTGGGTGTGTGAGTGGAATAATTAATCTGTGTAGCAGCTGTCCCTCATTTATGATGATTGATTTACCCACTCACAACCCTGCAGTTGTAGATCTGCAACACAGAATACATATTTAGAATAACCCAGTCAGTGGAGGAAGAAGTACTCAGCCCGACTGCCAGAATAAATGTAGGCACTCAACGGTTCTGTAAACTGTGGATACTTTACATTAGCATGCTATTGCAGATACACTGAAACTTTACATGTCAACAACACTGTGGTTATGGTGTGGTTAAGTTTAGACACAAAAACCACTTGGTTATGGTTAGGAAAAAGAAAATGGCTTAAAATATTATGACTGGTGGGTACAACCCTGGCAGGAAAAGCAGTGATGTCTCGGTAAAAATTAATCGCTCTTTGTGCCTAAAAAGCTGCTAGAAAGACAGTGATGGGTTGTTTCAAAACACCCAAGTTTGGTGCCATTAAAGCTGCTGGGACAACCCATTCTCACTCCATCCTTGTTACATATTGACATTCTTGGTCATGGACTTTCCACGTCCACATATGACGTGCAAGGTACCCTGGGTTGTGTTGGTTGTTGACGTTGTGGGACGCCGTGTCAAGTTCTACCTGTTACATGCATTGTCTTCTTTCAAGGTACACGTTTTCACAAGAAATTCAACGTTTACACTCAGTTTCTTTCAACACCACAAATTGACATTGTTTTCCTTTAACGACAAACATACATGGTTAGGTTTAGGCAACAAAAGGAAGTGGTTAGGTTTAGGAAAAAAGAACAGGGTTTGGCTTTAGAATCTTGCAGGACACGAGCACTGCTCTCTCAGGTCTTCACCTTCAATCTGTGATTGTTGGACCCATCCACCACCACCACTCCCACCCGCCTGCCTCGGACATTTGCCTCCTTAACTTTCGTCCTTGTCCAGCTGCACTTCCCCCTGATGCCGCTGGCTGCCATTAAACTATAATGGCGACTAGCTGGGTATCATGCCAACGTTAAAGGACGGCTTTTTTCCTTGGTGTCTGACGCCGCAAGTCACTGCCCAAGCGCCGAACTTTGACAACTTTGGAGTGAGACGGGGCTCACTGGGAACACAGTAATAACTTGCTAAATCACAGCTTTTTCTTTTGTTGTTAGTCTCGAACAGTAGTGTGCAAGGCTTTTTGCTTTGGTGACACCATCCCTTCCTCCTTCAGATGACAAGTCAGCTTATATATTTCATCTGTTTACAAATGTTGATATGATCTGTATGTAATGTGCAAATGTAACATATTCATGGTTTGCAGAAATGGATAATACCAACATTTTCCTCAGGTGACTGGGCTGGAGAAAAAAAAACTCAATTACTGTATAAAAACACCATGTAAGTAAATGTACTTGAGTATAATCAGCAAAAATCTCTCCTTGTGGAGCTGCCTGCTACACATACAGTACCTACCCTTTATCAAGTGCATTACCATAGTTTTAATGTTTAAATGTTTAACTGTATGCTTTCATATCAGTTCCTATGTGTAAGCCTGCTGAACAGTACAGTATGTGTTTTGAACTTCCAAACAAACCTTGAAGAATAAAACTTTGACCACAAGAGGTACTGTCATAACTTATTCACCAGAAAGCTAGGACTCGTGTTTTGACACCTCACTTCAAAGTATCTGGATTCTATTTCATGTCGGCATTGGAGGAAAGTCAAAAGGATGCCAAATGCAAAATCCGTCACCGAGGTCAAAGCTACTTCCCAAGATGACAGAGGGGTCGACAGATTCATTGTCAGTGCAGGGATACAATGCCACCTGTCCTTGAAATCCTGTTCTAAGCATTAGCTTTGTCTCTTCTATCCAGCGTGACCAGCTCGCTTTTGTCTTTAGCTGCTCTTTCATCTGTTATTTAACGGAGGGATTGCCAACATGAAAGACATGACCACTTTGCCTTTCATCACAATGACATCATCCCTCTGGCAACACCTGAGAACTTGTCTCATTAAAGTGGAATGCTGTATATTAAGAAAGAATCCTATATATCACTCCTGTTGTTGAGGACAGTTTAATCAAAAACCCTGCTTAGACATATGAGTTGGGGATATCATCAGGGGGTCTGAAGCCTCTGCATTAGGAGTGAATGGGAGACAGGTTTGTTGTTGTATTCCCACACAGAATTTAATTAGATTTTAAAATGGGCTTTGCTCTATAATAATGTTCTTATTTTGATTCAGAAAATGCAGCATGATTCACACATAGTTTCTCTGTGAGCTGCTGTGCTATATTTACCACTTTTATATCTATATCCTTCATGTATGTTTGCAATCTGTCAATTTTTATTTTTATTTTTATTTTTATTTGAGCAGGTTTCTCATAATTTTCACTTTTCCTTGAGTAATTTTTATGGGAATAATTGTACTTTTACTTGGGTATAGATTTTCAGTACTCTACCCACAACTGCAAGTAGTAAACATGCTAACAGTTTAGTAAGATTATCAAAACCTATTTAGAGGGAAAACCCAAAATGAACACAGCTGAAATGTCTCAACAATGCCTCATTGCACAGAAAAACTGTGTGCATGCTTTACTGTAGTGAGCACAGTGGGTCAAAGATGAAACAGGAAGTTAGGCTGTAAACTGTAATGAATGCTTACAGTAGACAATTTAGGTATTTTTTTTTTTCCAATAAAGGTAAATTTGATCAAGCTTAAAGTTTGTGGGAAAAACACCTCCGATTATGTGACTGCTTGGGTTTTCTTTTTCTTTGGCCATGGTAGTACTACAAATCTGCATAGTCGACTCAACTCAACATGATTTGGCATGACAGCTGCTAGCACTATACTAGTCTATGTATATACTCGTCGCCCCCATATATGCCGAACTGCAGCCTGTACTCCGAAGAATACTTGAGGCAGCTCTGGAGCTTGCCAGATTTGTTTATATACGATAGGATACAATACGATACGATACAATACGATACAATACGATACAATACGATACGATACAACAAATATAGGACAGAAAACCTGTAAGACAATAGGAAAAGACAGACACAGCTCAAGGCAATTCAAACTAAGGGAAAAGCACAACCCCAAAGTGTAAACATCAATATGACTGTATGTAACAGGGTCGATTATACAGCAGTTATATATGTAACAAAGTCAAATGTATTATCAAGTATTATAATTACACAAAATTTGTTTCAGTTGTTATTAACTCCCACCTTACCTCTTTCCTTTTGCTGTTGTACTCCATGAGAGAGGTAAGCAACATTGCTCTCATAGTAATTGCTGTGTTTTAGCGCTGTTAAGCTGTTTTGTTTTTCAGCCTAAAGTGATATGTATAATATGCTAACACCTAATTTGTGTAGGGGCTCGAGTTATATGGTCGTAATTGACAGAGGATTTTGTATTTATCTCTTGCTGTCAGAGTTGTCAAGAATAAACGGAGATCGCCTCCAAAGATATCTACGATTTGGGCGTCTTCATAGCAACACAACAGAGACAACACGAGAGTCCACCGGTCACATGTACAAGTATATGACATCTACCTATTCATAGACAACAGGTGGCTTATTTCTGTTTACTTGCTGTAAAAATAATAAACACATAGCATCAACACAATAATTACAGTAAGCTCTGTGAAAACACATCTTGTGTTTCTAAGTTATCAATTTTATGTAACCTACAGTGTAATAGTTTGGGTTATACTGACACATTTTGCTTTACTTCCACTCGATACTCACATACTGTATCAGTCTGACCCACCTTGTAGGGGCCCATGCAACACCCAAAACACGAAAACTCAAAATACTCAGTACATTTAAAGGTCCAGACCTGGGTACACCAAGGCAACATAACACTTGTAACTCCCAGCACTAGAATATATATATTCTATTCTAGTCAGTTTGAGTGTTGACAGCATTTTCCTCACCTTCCCTGCTGTTCTCTTCTTTTCCCTCAGTATCGCTGTATCAGTTTCAGTACCAGGCAGGTTTTTTTTAACAGATCGTTATCCCAACTTTGCAGTCCTCTTATCTGAATCCTGATAAGACCTATACTGTAGGATCTGTCTATTTATAATGGTCTCAGTACTTCCGGGAAAAAGGCATTTCAGAGGCCCAGCAAAAAACGTATAAGTAATTTATATTTATCTTGGACAATTTGTGAGTGTGAGAAAGAGGGGGGAAAGGAGGACGAACATGTTGCTGGAGCATCTTTTTAATGTCATTAATTACACGACTCAGATATGCAGTAACATCAGTACTTTCACTTTAGATTTTAACCAAGCGTTTATTGAAGAGAACCCCTTGAACCTTTGCACTGATCTTAGCAGACGAGTTTCTCTTTTTCATTGAAGTAGTAATGTTTCGCTGTACTTGGTCCCCGGGAGACTGTAAAGACATCTTCAAAAGAACACCTGCCCTTATCAGTGTGCTTGACCTATTTCCCCAGCTTCTTTGCTCCATCCTCCCTCTGTACATCTTTGGCTACAGAGGACAGGTAATCCCATTGACACCAGCAGAGACTGATGTTGTGCACCTGTGATCTGGTTATCTTGCCCTATCTCGATCGCAGATAAAGCTGGCAGCACACCAGTGAGGTTCTTGTGAGAGTTACAGTGTTGTCACAGATCATTGACTAGTGCTCAGCTAAGTGAGCTTTAAACTGGATGTTGTTAGGGATAACATTGCATGGCGGAGTTTAATGATGCTGCTGATAATGACTACAGCCATGATAAGCGTGCAGTGACTGTTATGCTATTCGGAAAGCGACAGAATTTCAAGGTAAAAGAGCGCTGTTGGTATTTATGGAATCACTGTTCTAGAGATGAAGAGAAGACCTTGACCATATGCTTAAGCAGCACAGTATGGATCACATTATATAAATTAAAGGTTCTGCACAGAACAACACGCAAATCTGACTGGAGAGGCTGCTGCATTATGAAAACAAAGATAAGTAAAGAAAATATAAAAGTAGCCCGAGCATGGTCAATGAAGTGAAACAGCTAAACATAAACAAACTTAAATATTGATGGAGGATGTGAATCTCCGGGGAGGAAAAGCAAAGGCGTCTTCTGGTGCCTCTGCGTCTGTCTGAGCTGCAGCAAAGCACAGGGAGCTTCTGCAGTTATAAAAGATGTGAAGCAGTGAATGCAGTCCCTATCATAGCCGGGCCTCTAGGTGCTTAACTCATTTTTTACTCATTTTAAAACATAATGTGCACTTTGTTTTATCACAGCGGTGCAACTCAATCCGCGCTGGAGTTGTCCACTCATTCAATTAATCGATTTAGCTGTCATCAGCCACTCTCTCCTGCGTGCTCTCTCTATCCCGTGCAGTCTCTCTTCCCTTTCCGACCTCTCTGCGGGCTCTTGATGGCAGCCCAACGGTCATAGCGAGGCCCGGCAGGTATTTAGGCTTTCAACGGCTCAGGATAATGTGCATCTAGTGCATGAAGCTAAAAATGTAGCTACTCAGGCCTCCCTAATTCATTTAGCGAAGCCCAAGGAGGCTGTGCCGGGGATATGCAAAATCCATCAGCTGGTGGAAAGAGTTCAGGTGGGAGCACACTGAACGAACTGCCTCCAAGAAGCTGAGATGAGTGTGTGGAAGAGTTTTAATCCTCTGTCACAATGGCTGCTTCCCATCAGATGAGGACCGATAAGTCACATATGAAGGTACATAACAGGAAGGAAAAGGCAGAGCTTTTGATTAGTCTCACTACTATCAAATCAGATCTATTTTGTTTTGCTTTTCAAACCAATTTCACTGTTTTCGGGAGCTTTTTCTGATGGTTATTTTTTTTCTCGGCTACAATCAAGCATGTTGCATCTCCTGCACAGGCCTCTGGGGTTGTGCAGGAGATGCTCATCTTTCTTGCTAAGGAAACCAGGGCAACCACCTTCTGACAACTCCCTCGACTCCCCTGGCTTATAGAGTCAGACAGCGAACACATGCATACACACAGGCACACGCCAACACATACTGTAGGTGGTGAGAGACAAGCACACATGCACAGAGATGCTGGCAGACAGATGGATAGGGAGTTAGTAAGACACAGACAAATGTGCTGTAAGTGTGATTCATATCTCGCTGTTTGTTATTAATCACACAATCCTATTACCTTTAAAAAATGCCTCTCTGTCAATGTGACAAAGATCTCCATACCATTTAAAATGCTACCAATATTTTCAGAAACGTTTCATACCCAACTCGCTGTTATTCAATTCACAACCCTTAGCATGGTGGGGGGTTTGAAAAAAATTGATTGAGGCTTGTCTACCCAGATGTATTTGCTCTGCATTAAAAGAGAAATGTAATCTGAAAACTTTTTTATGCATTCACATTCTCACACCAATTTTTCTCTCGTGGCGACAGAGGTATTGAGGCCTGTCTTTGACTGATGTGCAGTGGCACGAGTTGTCTTCGGCTGAGATGAGGACTGCAGAGGGTTTTGACAGTGTTCACTCCAAATATCCTGCTCCAAGTAGAGCTGATCAGAATAGACGCCTCTCTCAGCATTGCTAAGCGAGCTCCACATCACAGTCTGTCACCACTGTCAAAAAGTGGGGACTGCAGTTGGATGCTCACTTTACAACATGGCCATGGCCTGTAACATACTGTTAAACTCTCAGATTTGCCACTTTTTTTTTGCATGCTTTATGTATAGATCTGGGCTAAATCTATACAAAATGAAATATTTAGCAGACTGGAAATTGGCCAGAAATCGACAAATGCGATGAATTCTGTATGAAGTGATATCCAAGAAACCCTCATCCTCATTTCTGGTACAAACTTCCACACATCATCCATCAGAAGCAGACTGGAGCATAAATACGTGTGTGTGTTGCTTTATTCTTTACTGACTCATCCAGACAGATATTAGAAATTACTTTTCTAGTTATTGTGAGGTGAAAAGTTGTGATCGCTACGGCTGCAGGTATTAAGGTATGATTATGTAAGCATTCCCCTGCACACTGAATAGTGTTTACATAAAGGCCCACACGTCTTTGTTAGACAAAAGTCTTATGACCTCAATACATAATATACTGGAGTTAGTCAGAGCATTGTCAACATTGGCTCCATTAGTTCATCTTAAGTATTGTTACATACCTCACAGCCATGAGGTAACTCGTGTTCTATTCCAAAAAGTAAAATATCCACTGTGAAAAAAACTCATCATCTAAAATTTGATAGGAGATATTGCTAAAGTTTAGATTGTAGAGCATTACTGTGTATTCACTTGTGGTTATACTTATGCTTTAGCCTTGTTTTACCAAGCAAACCAGTTCAGTTCATTACACATTACAACCGTTATTTTTGCATTTCCATTGTGAATGGTACCAACAGAACCATGGTACCATTCCATCCCATTGTTTCATCAATCCTCTGTTAAGGGATCTAGCACACTGATCCAATACTAAAAGGTGGAGCTACAAATACTGCAGTCTGTTGATTGGTCAATAGAGAATAGACCCTCTTGGTGGGACTAGAGTGGACTGTAACCACTATTCCTACAGTGGTAAGTCCACAAACATTAGGCAACTATAACCATAAAAGAAAAGGATGTCTGCCTTTAGCTAGCTGCAGACCTAACACATTCTCACTCTGACCTCGTCACATATTAACATTTTGGTCATGGACTTTCCACGTCCACATAAAACGTGCAAGGTACCCTGGGTGCGTTGGTTGTTGCCGTTCTGGGACGCCGTGTCAAGTTCTGCCTGTTACATGCATTGTCTTCCTTCAAGATAAACTTCCATTTTCACAGGAAATTTGACTTTTACATACAGTCTCTTTCAAAATAACATCGCAAATTTACGTTTTTTTCCCTTCAAAAACAAACACACGGTTAGGTTTAGGCAACAAAAACACGGTTAGGTTTAGAAAAAATAACAGGGTTTGGCTTTAGAATCTTATGGGTTGCGAACACCGCTTTCTTGGGTGAAAGTCAGTGTTTGTTGGACCCATGCACCACAACTCCCAACCGCCCTGCTTGGACTTCCGCCGCCATTAAACCGTAACGGCCACCAGCCACGTATCACGCCGACGTTAAAGGACGCCTTTTTCCCTTGGTTTCTGGCGCCGCAAATCACTGCCCAAGGCTAGATTTCGATGACTTCGGAGTCAGACCATGCTGGCAGACTGAGATAAATTAATTTAATTTAATCTCTCTCTCTCTCTCTCTCTCTCTCTCTCTCTCTCTCTCTCTCTCTCTCTCTCTCTGTCACACAACCCTGTTCCATGGATGTTTAGCAAGGTGCAGACATTGTGAAGAGCAGGATGGAGCATTTACACAGTGACTGCCATCTGGTAACAACCTCGCCTATATTAAGAGTACAGTCTATGGTGGAAACACAGGTCTACAGTTAAATACATGCGCCATTGTACGGTTCTAAAGGTGTTACACCAAAAGTGTTTGGTGGAAACGTGGCTTCAGTCACACATGTAACCACACTAAACAGGGGTGTCACAATGTGCTTCCATCACTGGATCACACTTCTACATCACTGCAGCAAGGTGAGAAGTTAAACCACTGAATGTCAGCAAATGCTCTTTGTCACTGTTCATTTTCTTTTATGTGAAAGAGTAGTTGTAGTAGTTTAGTTTAGTTTATTTAAGGATCCCCATTAGAAGCACACAAATATGCCTCTAGTCTTCCTGGGGTCCTGAACAGACATACAATGAAGAATATACAGACAACTTAAAAAACAATCAGACAGACTGATTGTACAATGTGATGTACAAATGATACAATGTACAAGACCGATAATACAGACATACAGTGATAATTATAATCAACATAGAGTATATAACAAATGAGCTAATGTGATACACCATAAAGTAATATAGAATACAACAGAAGAAAACACACACAATATAAAATAACACTACAGTGATCAGGCTAACATAGTACAGATGTATGAACCCAATGATTAGAGGAAACTATGACAAAAACATAATCAGACAGACTACATGTGTAGATGGATACACACTTTTGTTAATTGGCTAGATATTTCTTAGTAAGGTTTTTTCAAATTATTTTGTTATTGGCAGTAGATATGATTTCTTTAGGCAAACAATTCCAGAGGACTATTTAAGCAATATCACACGAGAGGGAGTGATGTTGTACTGTAGAGCTCTATATGCTGTAATTGTCTTTGGCACTTGGCCTATGGCCTCGTGCCTATGACCTTATCACAGCCGTGACGATATACAGTACAATGCATGATCTCGAGTGTGATATTGCTTTTATACAACAGGTCAACAACAGCTTAAACAGCAATGCTGAGTAAGGAAATGTTAACAAAAGGTGATGAAATAAATTATTTAAGCATGTTATGTAGCTCTGCGGAAAAAAAAAAAACAGTTCCCCCGGTCTGTTGCCAGGCAATGCAGCACACACGCCAGGAACTCACAAGCTGCTTTGTATTTACATTGATCTGCAGCTGTGTAGCTTCGTCCAGTTCGGTTGATGAAACGTTGGCAAACCTGGATGTTAGCATGGATTCAAACACACCTGGAGGTCTGCACAGAAGAGTCCTGGCTTTCCTTTTCCTCGTCCTCTCCTGACGACCACTCATAATTTAATTCAAATGTAATTTTGGGGAAAATATCCATCTTCTTGGTGTAACGCTATAGTGTCAGTTTGCGTCAATGTAACGAGTGTGACAGTTGGTCAATTAACGGTTGTATTTATATTTATAACACCTGTGAGCGGAGTGATTTTACTGTTACAAGTCCCAATGATGTTATACTCTATATTAGCACTCATGAAATGCCTCTTGTCCAATCAAATTACTCGGTCGGAAGCTTACGAGAGTTAGTTTTTGGAGCATAGACATAAACGATCCACAAATATGCTTCAATTCATTTTGAGAAAATTCTCATTCTTGATCTGCACGCACAGATCAGAGCACAACTTGGTGCTTTGGCCAACAACATGTTGGGAAAAGCATAGGTGTGCTTTTTGATTTTGAGAATGATCAAGCAGCATGCTTGTCCAGTCCTGTTATGAAGTATCTGTCTGGCATTTTTTTAAGCTAAAATAAAATATAAACAAATAAACAAAATGTTAAACTTTCTGCAAGTCTTTGTTACAGGTTGTGAGGAAGGCTTTTGTTTGGATTAATGATTGCAAAAGTTGGCAAATGTGCCAAGACTTTACTGATGTAGTAACCAATGACAACAAGGACCTAATATTAATGATCAACATTTGTCAATAGCAGAGTACATGAATGTATCAAACCATGATAAATCAGTAAGTTTGTGTGTTTAATATCCAACCATAAGACAGATTAATCAAAAATATAGCATGACAATCAAAATACAAGCACCAGTTTTAAGGAGATGTGGACTGTTGCCATTTACATGCTGTTATTTTTTGTATATCTTCTTTTTTATGTCTTTTTCTTTGTTCACTTCATTGTTTTCCTTTTGTTTGATTTCGTTCACTTTCATCTAAAATTCACATCAATCATATCAGCCTTTTTCTGCAGCCACTGAAGTCTCCCTTTTCCACAGGCAGCCAGAAGGTAGCTCACAAAGTACATGCTGCGTTCCTGCTGAGCCCTCTGGTGATAATAGCCTCCTAACTTTCAGGTACTAACAATAGATGGTGTGAATTAGTAAAAGTTAAGGGAGGACAGAACAAGTCATTTGGGTAATAGGACCTTGTAACAATCTCATTAAAGAGAGGGAGATGAGCACAGGGACGAGACCATTATCCCAATCCATTCCCTACATTAGAGGTATTTATTACTTTAGTTTTGCTGTGTTTTTCTCATCAGCACCTTGATTGGGATTCTGCCTCAGTGTTTAGCTGCTGGGCAGGATGGCCGGAGAGAGCTTCCATCAACACTCAGGTGAAGTGAAATCTCAGACTGACGCCGCTTTCCCTGGTGGCTCGGCGACATGGCTAATGGCCTTGCTCAGGGCCTGCCCGGGCATAGCTTGTCGATACAATTCTCTTACATTTTGCCACTTGCCAGTTCCCATCTGGAGCCAATTCATGAACTGAGATGGTGTGTACCTTTCCCACGAGGTCACCGCCTGTCTCCGCATAACACTTAGCCCCGCTGCTTCCTTCCACATTCCCCTCTGGTCCTCTCTCCTCTCGCTCCACTGAGCTTCTGTTCTTTGTGACAGGCCGTACAGTGCTGTGCATTACAGCGAGTCAACTTCCTCTTTACTGTAAGGCTTTTATTCCTGGAAAAAAAAAGTGATAAAAGTGCTGCTCTGGGCCAATGAATACAGCCAAAACACCACTTCACGATATATCCAAGTTTTATCATTTACGCAGAATGTGAAAACTGTGAACACAGCTTTGATGAAGTGCTATATTAAAGACAGTAAAATTACTAATTTTTAAAGTTTTTATCCTGTGTTGCTGCGTTTATGTTTTAGATTTCTCTTTGTATATCTTATGTTTGAAACAAGTTTTGGACCTGACAACTCTAGTTGCTGTGACACCAGATTTCCCCATTCATGCCTCGAGGGAATGGTGTAAGATGTGTTTGCTGCCAGTCGTGAACTGGCCCACCTCTTTCACTTAACGCACAGTTAAATCTTATTTTATGCCATCTCAAAATGGCATGTCTCTCTCATGCTCAGCCAGTTTTAATGTGAGGGTTGTAATTGACCTCTCATTCAAGAAATCATGATTATTTACATCCTTTCTTATATAACTGCATAGCGGAACAGCACAAACAACAAAAAAGGAGGGATACTGAAAGACAGCAATGCTAGCAAGGACAATAATAGTTGTGACATCAAAGTGTATTACAAGAAGCTGTAGAACTTTTGTGGACTGTTGTTGTTAGCCCGCTAGCCATGCTAGCTCCCACCCTACCCACGCTATTTCCTGTCCGGCCTACCTGTTGTGGGTTGTATTAACTAGCAGAGTGATGTGAGTGGGAGGTGCGTGTTTGAAATGATTTGCCAAAAACTTACCCAAAGTGTGTGGCTGTAGTCAAATATCTGCATTTCATTTTTGTCCTGCACCCCATGATCCAGTTTTGGGAGGGTGTCAGTAGAGAAAAAAAAACAAACAGATTACTGCAGATAGCTGAATAAAATCCCTAAATCTCAACATTACACTCTACCTGCGTATTCCGCTTCACTTGGAAATACACATCAAATTACAGAAGCTACAGACGCTCTAACACTCATTCAACTGTCTTTGAAGATATACGATGCAGGATGTTCCTAGAAAACAATGTGTAGACTCGCACAAATGTAATCCCTCTCAGTCATCACTTATGATCCACTAGAGGTGTGTGGCTGTGTATTTATCTGCGGACATATTGCCCTCTGCCTCTATTTTCTTATTTTCTTATTATTATTTTCTTATTTTCTGTATTTGGGACATTTATGGCCGTGTATCCCCGCAGCGCTCAACTGAGGTCTGGGCTTTATAAAAAGGTAGCGACCAGGTGCCAGACCGACAGCAGCAGGCTTCAAATTCAGTAAATATCTCCTCATTGTCCGCTAGCTCTCCGCTCAGTTTACTCCAGTTCAGTGACTTTATTATCCCAGATGGGAAACTTGATTTGCAGTGAGGTGCACAAGATAAAAACCACAAGCTCCAAAAATGAAAACCACACTGCACATACAATAAACAGAACACAATAATGCAACAAAACAATCTCTAAAATGCTAAATTACATGTACAAATTAATCATTTCTGCTTGTGCGCATTTCAGACCGAGCTACACAACACCGTGCCGGCTACTGTCCATCTTCCACGGATGGAGCTGCACTGCGATAGTAATGAAACATAAATACCATCGCAGCTCCTGAAGGAGTGCTGACGGGAGGGGTGTATTTGTTTGGGTGTTGAGTTCAAATATCAACAATATTTCTCCAGAATGGCTGACTCCACCTTTAATACACGACTCATATGTCATATGCAGGTTGAAAGAAATGCTCCCTGTAATGATTTTCTCCTCTCCTCACTAGCTGTAAAACACTTTAGGGCCACTCGGAAGAAGAGAGACAGATAATTCTTTCAATTTACACATGGCGTGTGAGTGCTGTATTAAAACAGACCATCCAATCTATCATTAAGGCTTTAAACCATTTGTTCAATTCTTGATTTTCATGTGTTCACACTATCATTAATTAATAACTGAATGCACCTTGACTAGAATTTGTAATAAATGTAGCTAACAGGTCTTTGAAAGACTCTTGGTGAAGATCCATACTGTGCATGTGGCGAGTGGTGTTGTATATGTACATACGGCAACTTTTAATCACCTTGATCTTTAAGCACTTTTCTGCTGCAACTTACCAGCACTATAATTTCTCTCTCTATATATATGTATGCCTATATGCCAGTTGCACACTCATTGGTTGTTAGTTCAAAGAGGCCCAGTATACTGCTGGTTTTCTCTTACCAGTACGATAATTGCATTCACCTGCCACTTCAGGTGTAAATCACTACCCCCTTGATGGCTGCAATTAAAATCAAGCAATGCTCTGACTCCTTAGGACCACTATTTAGAATCAGCGGGGTTAAATAAATTGTGCTAGTGACTATTTGACTGAGGTTTGTAATGTACTGTCTGTACAAATAGCTTCCCTGTCAATTGTCTAAACAATAAAGCAGCGAGGGAGCTGAGCCGCCTTAACAGCTTCATCTAAAAAGTTTTGCTCAACTCATTTCAGAGTGGCTTAGCTTGTGATCCACCAAAACATACCATCCATAATAAAAACAAAAAACTTTGTAAGCTGCCACAAGTCAAGTACAGAACAGCAGGAGGCTGTCAGACAGCCCGGCTGAGGGGGTTATGGTTTCCACTCACCCAGTCAAAGTGCATATTCATTCACGCTGCTCCGCTCTGGTTCAGCGCTGAACTGTTCAACTGTGTCTCAAGGGTGAGCATCAGACAGGCATAATTTCAAGGCCATGCACTGTTGCTCTCATTACTATTCTGAGCCATATTTACCTGTTTAGCAGAGGGAAGAAAGAGTGAACAGGTAAGACTGAAATAATGTTTGATTAATTTAAACATAAGAGTGTTGTTGGTTTTGTCATTAGAACCTTGAAATCATGATCCGTAATTCTTGAGCGCACAATAAATCATTTACAGAGAACATTTTTGTTCAGATCCACTCTTTGACCTTTTTCGCGTCCAGACACCTGAGCATATGCCACGATACATTAGACAGAAAACATGGAGACATCCTGGATGGTTCATCACAAGTGCTAAAACACACACACATGTTCACACCTATGAGTCTCCACCTGACTGAACATGTATACCTTCAAAATATGGAGGAAAGTGTAAACACATGCAAATACATGTACATGTTGCAATGAAGGTTCTTTGAACTCAGGTGGAGTCATATATTGTTGCTCTGTCTATTCAACTTATTGTCTTCATGACTGTATTCAGAAAATGAGTATGTACCTGTTGAGCTGATGTTGAAAAATATGGAAAGTAACTCATTTGTCTTGAGCTAAAGGAGCACTGTGATGGTAGGAAAGCTGGGGGCATCTAAAGGGCTCTGTCTCTAGAGTTTGAGCTCTGAGCACAATAATTATTCTATTTCTAAACATATATTGTATAAATATAATGGACGTAGCCATTGTGATGTCACATATTGGTTTGTGTACTTCAGTTTTGGAGCATCAAGTTTGGCATTTTCTCTGTCGCCATCTTGGATTTTTGGAGCTAAAAGTGATCCAAGATGACCACATTTGGAAGAATTAAAATGGCTGAGTTATATACAAATTCACCCAGTTGTCATAATGGGGACATTTTTAAGATAGTTTTTATGCTTTTATTTGAAAAGACTGCTTTAAAGCAAAAGGGGTAGAGAGAGGGGATGACATGCAGCAAAGGGCTGAGGGTTGGAACTGAACCTGGACATAACCTTTGTGCATGGTGCACCCACTCTCAGGATTGAGCGATTGGGTGCCCCGAAGTTGGGCATTTGAACATGGTGGTCTGAAGCTGACACTCTAGACTAGGGTTGTTCCTAACAATACATTCCCCAGACATTTAAACTTAAGTTTAAACTTAGACCACTCAACCAGTCTAAAATTAGGCAAACACTTGGTTAAACAGTGTTTGAAAAAATATTGCATATATCATAACAGCCATTTAAAATTTTTAATCACATTTCTCAAAAACCAAATTGTATTTTAAGCAATGCTGAAAATTTGGGCACTTTGTACGGTGCATTGTGAACATTGAGATGTAGTGCAATATAATTTTTCTCAAATCATGTGCAATACTATTTCTGATTGTTATATCATATTCAATATATAATTGATTTACCAAGCCTAATCTGTTTTTCCCCACCATTTTAGTTTTTAGTAACTTTTAGTTTCAGTTACTGCTCTATTAGGCACTGGTTCTGCTTTTGCTCCTTAACAGCACTTCTTATCTTGTATATTTGTATATTTTGCCAGTTATTTAATACTCTATTGTTCTAAAACTGGGCCCAGTGAGTGACCCTGACCCGGGAAACCCACTGATTGTCTCGTTGTTACTGGTTGTCAGTGTTAAATTGTGGTTACTGTACTTAGTGTTACTGTAATTTGAAGCATTCTCTGGCACAAGAATGTCCTTCAGGATAAATAAAGTTCTACTGAATTGAATTGAAGTGCACATTGTACGAAAAACCATGACAATACCCTTAATCAAATTTAACAAATAACATTTATTGTAAACAATATTCCTTAAAATAAATCTTGTGGAAACATGCCTAATCATAATGACAGCATTTTCATTGGGTGAATGCAACTGCATAAAGTTATAATTTATTTATAATTTATAATTAACAGAGTTGTATTTCTGGTGCTGATGTTTAATCATGCAATCGCACACATCTTTGCTCTAGACTATTAGTTTCCAATCCTGTTAGGTGTGTGACCCCCATTTTACAGCTGAGCTTGTGACACCTTGCAAGCATATTCCTAATGACTGGGAGCTGTTAAACCAAAAAATGTATTACTTTGTTTTATTTAAATACATTTTAGAGGCCTAACAAGGTAAAATTAACCAGTAATTCAGAATAAAAGATTATTAACAAGTCTGTAAAACACATTTCTATTGTGTTAATCAGAATGTAACCCCTTACATATATATGGAGAATAGATGATTTATGAGACTGTCAAACTTCAAAATACCATGACATACATCACTTTTACTGAAAAAATTACAAGGCAGGGAACTCTAGTGGCTGTAGAATTATGAGAGCAAAGGAGGAAGTCAGGTGACATAGCAGAAAGAGCGACAAAGTCCACCTAGGTGAGATGGAGGGAAGTGGGTGTGTCAAACAACCCAGGACTTTCATCCACGAGACCGGTGTTCATTTCCCGTGTGAAACCAAAAGTCAATTTTTTATTTTTTTTTAGGTAAGTTTTTCTCTTCAGGGTTTGCTTTTGTGTTGCCTGGCTCAAAATATTACTTGTTTTTTTTCCTGGCTTTACCTGCATATTGTATAGCCATTATACACTTTATGCTCTATAATTACTGACTGTGTATGCAATTTAAGTTTGTGTCCTGGCAACATTTTTTATGTCTCTGCTCTGAAGGCATCAACAGTATGGGGATAGTGCTTTTTGGCTGCAAAGGATTACCTAACTCTCTAGATATATCCAAACTGCAGACCCAAAGAGCTGTGCGGCAGAGGGCAAGAGGGCAGCGATGTTTTGCTTCAAGCACACAGCTCAATAACTGTCACTTTACAGGAAGTTTACCAGAATAATCATCGCATCCCACATTTTCCCTCTGCCATGCAGCAAATGGTGGGCAACTCAGCTGACACTGCTGGTGTCAGTGCACCACATCGTAAAAGACAAAAGCGCCCGTCTTTCATACCCACAGGTCTCTCCCCGGAGCGAAGCGTACTGTACCTGACACACACCAGCCATCAGGGAAATATGCCACCCTCCCACGTAGTTTCGCCTCTCGGCAAAGGTGGTAGAAACATACAGTATATCACACAGGGTTTGACTCAGTGTGCAACACTGTAGGCCCAGGCATCTGCCTCTCACACCCACAGGTCTCTCTTGGTCCGCAGGTCTCTTCCACATCAACCGCACTCCGGCAGCAATTGCCACCCACCAGCTATCCCAGCTGCCAAACAGTAGGTGGTGGGAAGCAAAACAGGCAGGTGTATGAAGTACAACACCTCAAAACACAAACCACAGTCTCATAGACACAAAGGCCTCCTCCTGGTGTTACGTAAGGACAAAGGGAGAGACCTTGAGGGTCATTTGCAAACACTACTCACAATGTGTACATGCAAAATTAGTATCATCAAACAGCTCAGTAAACTAATGTGCACACTTCCATGCAATTACTGGCCTATGCGAAGTTTTCCAAAGTAAGAAAAATTACACTGCTTTTTCAAAGTGGACCATTACACATCCTTCTTAATAAATACACACCATGCCATAGAAAGTACACACATGTAAACACTGGTGTTTTTTTCTGCATTTTAGAAGCCATATAAAAAAATTAAAACTGCCTGTGAACTGTGTGGAGCTCTCTTTACACACGAGAAAGCAATGGCCCATTAATATCACCCGCAGGCAAATCCTTCGCCAGATCTGTGTCTCCCTCCTTCTGTGGAACAACACCATTTATGATGCAGAATCCAATTATAGAAGGCAGAAGCTTGTCAAGGGTAATGAGCCCTAGTGACCCCTGACCCGGCAGCTGATTTGTCTGTGCTTACGTCTTAATATCCAGAATGCTGCTGCAGATCACTGCTGTTGTGACATTCTGCCATTCAAGTCATTTTCTCTCACTGGTCAGGCAAAAGAAAATTGATTCCCCGAACACTGTCAGTGATGACTTAATTAGAGAAACAATGTTTCAGTCACGGACTTTTGTCAGGCATCAAATTTGCATTATAAAACATCATCATCTTTACAGATTTAACTTGAAATATTGACTTGATTTTTTCTGTAATAATAGACTATTTACATCATATTTTCTTGATATGAATTGATTTCCCTGCCTTTTTTAGTCACGAGGATGCTACAGATTCTCATCATCATGTACCACCATGTCTCCTTGATCCATGGAGGAAAGGAGAGGCGATGGTGGGTTGTCAGTGATTTACTGCTGTTCTCCTGGTCACTGCTGTCACTATCCTGCAGCTCACTGAGGGCACAGCAGCCAAAATACCCTAACACTGGTGGGTCCTACATGCTGCTGGGGATGTGCCCAGCTCCAAGTTGGATCTGGCAGATTAGGTGTAGTGATGGTGTTTAAAAGGAGCATGGGTACATGGTGTTTAAAGAAGGCTTCCTGGACTCAAGATCTTTGTCAGATTAATGCCTCGATTACATTCAGAGCTAATGTTTTGTTTGTGAATGAAGCCCTACATTTATGAACCACACAGGACTCACACAGAGAAGGTGGGTGTGTGTGATGGATGTACAAAGTGAAGGACTGTGTGTGGTTAAGCTAAGCAACAAAAAGAGCCAAGCCAGAAGAACCACACTATCACTGAAATGATCATGAATTGTAGCAGTTATATCCTATTTAACAGATTTTTTTGTATTAACCAAACCACAATCTTTCCCTAATCTTAAAGAGACAGTTCACCCTAAAATCAAAAATATATATTTTTCCTCTTACCTGTAGTGCTTTTTATCAGTCTAGATCGTTTTGGTGTGAGTTGCTGAGTGTTGGAGATATCGGCTGTAGAGGTGTCTGTTTTCTCTCAAATATAATGGAATTAAATTGCACTCAGCTTTTGGTGCTCAAGGAGTCAAACAATACATCTGAAAAACTCAACAGCAATGACTCTTTCCAGAAATCATGACTAGGTTACGCAAAATAATCCAAAGATCTTGGTGTGACAAGTTTTATGTAGGAACTATTTACTTTCCACTGAACTATACCTGCCAACTGTATCACTGCGCAGAAGGAAGTGTGCATCTACTGCTAGCTCACCTAGCACCACTGAGCTAGCTAACGTAACAGCTCAGCCGAGGAGGACACCATTACATCTTGTACTGTCACGGGCACAAACCTCTCGTCCATGAGTAGATGCATAGCTCCTTCTGAGCAGTGATACAGTTGGCAGGTATAGTTCAGTGGAAAGTAAATAGTTCCTACATTAAACTGCTCACAACAAGGTCTGTGGATTATCTTGAGTAACCGGGTCACAATTTCTGTAGAAACGTTGCTGTTCAGTTTAGTTTTTTTGGCGCTTTGAGCACCAAAAGCTGAATGCTGTCTAGTTCTATAAAATTTGAGAGTAGGCAGATATCTCTACGGCTGATATCTCTAACACTCTGCAACTCACATCAAAAGAATCTACTGGTAAATAGCACCACAGGTAAGAGGGAAAATATTGATTTTTTATTTTGGGATGAACTGTTCCTTTTACTATTTGCTGCCAGTGCTGAAATATAATAAAGTTTAATAAAAGAGTAGTGACAACAAGCAGAGGCTTTAAGGCTGGAAAGCCCATTTTACAAACTATACATTATACAAATCAATTGTGTTGTCAGTGAAAATTTTACTGATAAGGTAATTAAGAACATTTCTTCATTATTGTATGTTAATGGAAAAAGAAATCTGCATTGCATTACCTTCAAAACATATTAGGTGTATAGAAACGTAATTTCTAGGAGACCAGGTTGGAAGAGGAGGGATGAAAAGAACACATCCCTCCATATCAGATCACACAGGCATTTTCTCAACCAGCTTCTCAGTATGAGCCGCAGGGTCCCACATGAACACACAATTAATTTTGTTCTCTGTGTTCCTTGCGCAGTTTTATTTTGTACCAGTCAGAATTTTTACTGTGCTAATGTGGCTGGACTCCTGTCAATCAAATCTGATCAAACAACACCCAGATAGTGGCTTCTAAATTGTCAGAAGATTTGTCAACAGCCAAATGTTTCCTTGTAAAAGTAACAAGTGAGTGATTACAGTGTGTGTCAACAGCATGTTAAACCAGCACAATATTGGGGAATCTTAACAATGTCTGGATGTAAGCAATGTAATTCTGATCCTCGTAAACAATAGCTATCCACAGATGCCTATCAAGCCTTGCAAACATACACCCTGGCTTTTTGTGTGAAATGAAAAGGGTGGATCCGTATATCCCTCCATGCGTGGCACCGCTGCTGCCGTCTGCCCACCAGGCTCTGTGAGGTAGGAGGAATATTACATGGCTCCTTTTTTTAATGTTCTCTGTAAATCCTGTGGGGAAATTACCCAAGCCCGGTCACCACCGTTTGTGACAGATGGAAAACCTTTCCAAAGGGATTATGATGCCCTAGACTTGCTCTCGTTTCTCATTTCTTTTAAAGCCCAGGTATCAGTTATCTGTCAGCCGAGCTCTGGATTGCCTTGACAGAGGTGCACATGTCTTGTCTTGCCCCTCGCCAGAGAGCGGATGAAATTCCCCGCTATGACCTCTCTGTCTCTGCCATTCACAGCTGTCAGGCAACACAATGACATGATGGCGACATTTGAAATGCACCCTAATGGTGCCCTGTTGGGCCTTGTTACCACTATCACCCCTACCCAAGAAAAGGCTTTATAGCCTTTCACTAGGGTGCCACATTCACAATTGCCCCTCGAAATGGGATTAACTTTTGAGTACACATCTGGGATGACACAGTTAGAGGGGAAATTGACGGACTGCTCTATTATTGGGGATGTTGTTGACTTTTCTTTTATGGAGACATAATGTACTGATGAGAAGGGGCGGATCTAGTTTCAGTGGGTGTGGATCCAGCCTGTTGTCCGCATGTCGGAAGGGTTTATTCGATGTCCTGTATCTAAGAACATTACCACGAAAACACACTTAATGTCATGTCAAACGTGTTGTGCTTAACATTTGGTTGAGGTTTTATCTCATCATAAAACAACCCTGTCAAACCCAGGGTGGGGGGCCCTTGTGCGGAGTTTGCATGTTCTCCCCGTGTCAGCGTGGGTTCTCTCCGGGTACTCCAGCTTCCTCCCACAGTCCAAAGACATGCAGGTTAATTGGTGACTCTAAATTGCCGATAGGTTTGAATGTGAGCGTGAATGGTTGTCTGTCTCTATGTGTCAGCCCTGTGATAGTCTGGCGACCTGTCCAGGGTGTACCCTGCCTCTCGCCCAATGACAGGCTAGGATAGGCTCCAGCCCCCTAACAGGATAAGCGGTTATGGAAAATGAATGTATGAGGATGAGCAGCACATATACAACAGTATTCAAATCAATTCAACTACTGTAGGGCTGCACGATATATGATTTTAGCATTGACACTGTGATGTGCACATTACACTGCAGGTCATGCAATGTCAAGTCCGGCAAACAAGTCATGCGGCAACTTTTTGGCAATTTGATACAAATGGAAAAGCTGCATGGTTCTCATTTTTCCATCATTAATGCTATCGGCTTTAAGACAGTTGGCCCTGTGGGTAACGTGTACCAAATGATCAATCAATCATTTATTTGTTACATTAAGTCATACAAGGTACAACTCCAGTGAAATGCGATCTCATCAGCTCCTATAACTTGTGCACTGCAATTTAATCCTTCTTTTGCCTCTTAATATATTGACGGCTGCTGCTTTAAGATTGCCCATGCTTCAAAACTGGCTGCAGTCTGTGTGTTTATGACATCCTGGATGTTTCTGGAATAATCCAACTGCAGTTCTGGGTATAGTTGCTTCTGTCATTTTACAAATGAAATCCACTAAAGATGCAGTGAATTCATTGATGTCATTGGTGGCGTCAATGGTTGAGTCAGTGGTGGCGTCCTGGTGCTCCAGACCCCAATAGGCTCCCTTTTTTGCATCACTTGGAGTATGCCTCATACCTTGCTTACATATCTCAACCTCAAAAGGATGGCCACTTGGTAGCTCCTCTTGAACGCATGCAGCGCCGCTCTGCAGCTGTCTCCAAACAGCACACAGCAGTGATCCAGAGCGCCCATTCTCCTTTTGGCAACGGGTGAGCAGAGATTGGACAGCACCTAACATTCCTGCTATCACAATAGAGCACACACACTCACACACTGCTCCCCTTCTCTCAACAGAGTCCTCTGCTCTGATAGTTTGGTATTTAGAAAATGAGTCACCTGGCTGAATGGCGCCCAAATTTCAGTGAAACAAAGGATATTACGGTTCCTGATTTCCCTTTGAAAACCAATCCAGCACCGAGGTTATCCACTTTATTAACTACTACAATGGTTAGCAGGATGCTTTCTTTTCCTCAACATTTACTGTTGTTTGCATTTGAAAACCACAACCTAGCCAGCAAGCAGAATTTGATAGGAGAGTTTGCACACTGGTGAGTTGAATCTCTCGTAGCGATGAGTGACTACCAGCCACACGCATCAACTGTCCAATGCTGATCACAGAAGGCACCACCAACACTCACAAAATAGACATAAGAGCATACATTTTGCACAAATTTAGCACGCATTTAGCTGAGTTGACAGAGAGATGTCTGCAAAGTTCTGTACCTACTTCATGTGACGTAGTCCAGTGAGGTTTGTTATTGAAGGTTAGACTCCTGTGTGTAGAATTGTACTACAACTCGCCAATGCTGGAGTCACAGTAAAGTGCATGCTTTTCCATGGGTAGTGAAGCTACAGTAGTCAGCAGAAAGTGTTTGGTTAAGCTCAGGTTCCAGGACAATGACTGTAAAAAAAGGGGGTCATGTTTAATGCAATGTTATCAAGACGTCTCCCGACCATCTTCAGTGCTGATTTGCTGGACTGTAAAAGCTAGTTTGCAGCTATGAGCCAAGGTAAACGCTGATTAAGTTAGCCTAAGAAACCAGAGGTCTCCCAACTTCATTTCAGAGCTGCGAAGCTGAAGAGGTAACACTAATCTGAAAGAGCAGTCTGTCTGATAGAACATAATTTACTCCAATTTAATGGTTCTTGAAAAACCAGAATTCATTGCTAGTGAGTGGCATGAAGGCTCTGCATAATTAAGTCTTTCCAAATAGAGCTATCTTATGGCAATATATATATATATATTGTAGAATAAATACATGCATTGTAATGGACTTTTACATCATGCAACCCTGAACTCGATGTGACTTTAAGCCCTTTTTTGAACACATGCAACCATTGAAACCCAGAAACACCACAGCACAAGGTTAAGAATCGTTTTTGTTCAGACTGATCTGGCATATTAACATTGACAGCAAGTTGAAATAATGTGCCTTGCTTAAGAGCATTTCAGCAACAGACACTGAGTGACTGGAGAGATTACATTCAAACTCGTGACACAAAGGTGCCGTGACACAACTGCTTCTCGAACCTGCATGCCTTTCCCACACTGTGCTGTTAACGTCCTCCTGCTTGAAGTGTTCAAACACATCCATATAAAGGTGAAAAATCTATTATCTAACTTGCTGCGACACAAAAGCAGGAAGAAATAGACGATACACTTAACGACATAAACACCTACCCTTGACCCAAGGGGTTAGGAGACACAATTCTATGTTTGATTGGAAAAAATAAAACCTTTAATGGAGGTCTGCATTTACTGTTCTTGTAAGCACTTACTTTTTGCACAACATGATATTCCCACCGGTTGCCAGACACTAATTCTAGACTACCCGCAATATTAGAGGAAATAAAGCCTGAAGGAAGCTCATTTCCATACGCTGGCCCCCTTGTCCCCACACTTGCTGAGGGTGTACTCTATATATTCATTGTCTACAGCTTCGCCAGGGGTATGGATACACTTCCTTACGTCTTTGACATTCATATAAATGACATTTTCTGTTTCACTTGCATCTAAACTCCCAGGTCCACTATTTCTGCTCTCCCATTAGCTCCCAAGTAAGACAAAGAGAAGTATCCATGAGGAACTGTGTAAATAACTCATTTGAAGATAAAATAAATGACCCAATGCACGGAGCTTAATTTGTTGAAATATATATGTAAATCAGCTGAAGCTATTGTCTAAAGAGAAAACAGCAGAAGCAAACCACATCCCTTACCAAGATGAGAACATTAATACCACTCTTGTGTCTTGACTGTTCAAGCTATGTGTTTGTTTAAAATATGGACAGACACCTGCGCAGCCATACGAGTGACCTGCTCTCTGTTAAAAGTACCACATGTCGTATTTTCCATCAATACTTCATCATATCATTACACATAATTGTCGAACCAAAGTGTGCAATGATTTACTGAGATTAGTAGCCTTTTCTGGAATTGCATTTTACATTAAGGGCCACTGGCTAAGATGGAATAATTAACCTTTTGAGAAATACACTCTCATGCCCATGCATTAAGCATGGAGCCAGAGCCAAGAGGTGATTATCTTAGCATAGCGTACAGACTAGGAGCTTGGTGAAACAGCTAGCTTGACCCAGTCCAAAGTTGAAAAGTAAGCCTATCAACACCTCTAAACCTCATTAAATATTGCAGTCTAACTTGTTTGTTTCAATTGTATAAACACAACACTTTGGGTTTTTGGGGAGTTATCTGCTCTTCTACGACCCTAGAAACCATATGGCGAAGACAAGACTCTGGCAAGTCACTAAACACGTGAATAAAATTGTCACTTATCAGTTTGTGTACACATCAACATGTTTGTCGGTGAAGATTCTCAGTCATCCAGGTCATGGTAATCGTAAGTGCTAATATCGTAGGCAACTGGACTTGCTTGCGTTTCTTGAAGACGTTTCGCCTCTCATCCAAGAAGCTTCTTCAGTTCTAAATGATGAGAGGCGAAACGTCTTCAAGACACGCAAGCAAGTCCAGTTTTTCAAATCAAGCATAGAACTGTGTCTCCTAACCCCTTGGGTCAAGGGTAGGTGTTTATGTGGTGTCGTGTATCCTCTATTTCTTCCTGCTTTTGTCTTCAAGAAACGCAAGCAAGTCCAGTTGCCTACAATATTAGCACTTACGAACATCAACATGTTAATTTGTGAGCTTTGGTGATCATATTTTTAATCTATGGACAGAGCCAGGCTAACTGTATCCCCCTGCCAACAGTCTTTATGCTAAGCTAACCTAGGCTAGGCTAATCACCTCCTGGCTACTGATGGGCCAAAATTAGTGTCTGGTATGTACCAGGTCAGCCTAACGAACGTCTGAGTAGTCATGAATCCCTAACGTGTCGTAACGTAGTGCAGCAATGGCACTGAATTAACAAGCAAGGATCAATTAAATCGGAAGTCAACTCCCTGCCAAGCCAAGGCCAATGGTGCATTAACGTGCTTCTTGACTTCCATGTGTTCACGAGTTTGGACACTACAAAAAAAGATGTGTTGTATTTTATAGCTCAGAGCGTTTAAACAACACATTAATAACAAAGAGTATAGGAATCGGACCAGGTGAGCCATAAAATATGATCAGAACTCATTTTTCAGATTATTCCGACAACACATGGGCGCAACACGAGACTGCAGAGGAAACGGGGATGCCACAACAGATCAGTGACATCTGTGTAACATTGTATTGAGCTTACATAGCCTACCTACCTACAAACAAGATGACAATCGATCCATTAAAATAAACATTTCATTTTATTAATGTAAACTTGTACATGTTGACTGGTCATTAAGGAGAGGATTTGTGGAGTGGGCAGCAATAGCTATCGAACATGCATGTACCATAATGGAGTTTCACAGAGAAACAGACCCCATGTTTGGCAAAAAAAATATCGAAACTGAAATCAATACATTTACATATATCAATTCAAAGGAAGTGACACTGTGAAAAGAATCAGTCCACCTATCACTACGAGAGCATTACTGATGCTCTCGTCTCACTCTTTGAAAGTGAATAAGTGCATTTCACAAAATTTCAAACCATTTCTTCAAATTCGGGTTTTAGGTTTGGTCACTTTTTTTCCACAGGAAGTGTCATATCAAAACTCAAAAAGCAAGAGCAAGAGCAAGAGTTTCCTCTCCAGAGAAAGCTTTAAACTGGAATCAAGAGTACATACTCTTCCTTTGGACCTCTGGGTATTGAAGTCTTAAATATTTTAATTGGTAACTCTTGCTTTCATTTGAGACTGCTATCATGGGGACATTTTGTTGTGCATGTTTAATTTATTTTCATAACTGTTTATATCTAGATGTAACCAACGTATGTCTTTGAAAATGTTTCTAAATAGAATATAGGAGGGAAAATATTCTCTTATCCGACTGACATATAGCGTGAAGCACATTTTTATCATTACTTTCCCTAGATGTCCCTATCTAATTGAAATACATGATGATTAAGATTTTAGAGAAAAGGGGTGATTATCTCTCAAGTACACCAATAAAGCTCTGACTTTAAATAGACATCTAAAAATGAAGTCTTTTAAGTGACCGAATCTCAGAAATAGGAGGAAAATAGAAAGCAGTGGGGAGGGTAATCTTTGGAGACAGGGTAGTAATTTTACTAAGTGAATCATCAAAGATAGCCATTTAATCCCAGATCTGTCCCAGACAGGAAGAGAGAACTCTTTTGATCAGGAAATGAGGCCAACACTGGGCCTCCAGAGAAATACCCAAATCCATTTTGGGGATTGAAGTCAATTCTGGGAATGAAAAGATCAACAAACTATCTATTTGTCAAATGTTAGGCCTGTGGTTATCTAATTAAGTTAAATATACACAAATGAGGCCATCGCTGCGCAGTGGTCTCTGGGAGGAATTTTTAGAAATTCAAATTTTGTTCACATTTCAGCCATCGAAAGATAAAAGGGACGACGTGCCAGCCAATTCCTCGAGAGGCGGTCACGATATCAGGGAAACTAAATTATGTTCATTATTCATCCATCAGGATCTATGTACTGGTGACTACATAGACAGAGTCGGCTGGTTATGTGTATGTTTTGTTGTAAACATGCTTTGTACCATTCCCTGTTACGCAACCATCACTCTCTCAAAAACAGAAATATCACAGCTTCGACGGCTGTCCTCTATTATTGAATAGAAAGAGAGAAAAACTGCAGGTGGTTGGCGTTTAATATTTAAGAGGTTTCGCTGGATTCCAGCACCTGCCTTGCATACTGAAGGAAAACTGAGGATTTCTCAACAGACCTGGCCTGCGGACCCTGTGGCCTCTACACCACCCTCCCTTCCCACCTACCCACCCGCCACATCTCTCAACCCCCCACCCCTGTCTTCCACACAAAGCCCGTTCTGCACCCAAACACTTCGCCTTCATGCTTTATTCATTTTCCATAACATGAACATCACAAGTAAGTCTCTGTCTGTCAGCCACTCTTCAGATTCTAGGATTAATGTAAATCCTGACAAACAAAGAGGATTCAGTGGTGGATGATAATGGATAGGTGCTATTTGCATTGTAATATGAATTCATTAGATCCGTCTATATTCAGGAGACGGCTGCCTATTTCAGCGCTGATGTGACGGTTTGTTTCTGCAGAAAACAATGCTTCCTCTGGATGAGGGAGGGGAGATAGAGGTGTCCTTGTTCATCTAGAGAAATGTTTATCATGATTCCTACGCATTCCTTTCTTTCCTGACAAATCAGCTGCAACACTTTTACACCAACATTTGGGGGGGAGATGTGCCGGCACGCTCCCTTAGGACTCCCAATTCTGAAGCTCCTCGTTTTTGTCCTCTCCGAGGCTCTCAGCAGGGGAGGATGCAATGTTTTATGTTTAAAATGAAAAGAGGTGTCATGAGGCGTCACTAAATGCACGGGGACTGTGTTTGATTGCTTCGCTCTGGTATGAGGGGCTGTTCTCGTGTCTGTTTGGTGCCTATCACTTGCTGCCGGTTTGCCTCATCATAAATAATGCAGTCTCCACCCTGCCCACCCAACAAACACCTAAATGAAGACAGCCTGCATTGCAGATTCTCAGAATGAGAAAGGTTACTTCAAGGAGCACGGCGAACCCGAATGAGAAAACAACAGGAAACATTTGACGAGGACGCCTCCGTTTGAGGGCAGTGTTTACAAATATGTGTATTCTTGTTGGAATGATGTGTATGTGTGTGTGTGTGTGTGTGTCAGGTTGCTTGTGTGCACATGTATCTTTTTGTGTGGGTGGAATAAATAAAGGCACCATACATATCAGGGGTAGTATAGAGGGAGAACAGAGAACTCTATGGGTGGATACGCAAGCCTGTAAAATACAGTAGCTCTATCTCCAAAAATATCATGTTTTGGGGGGAGATAAGATTGGCAGAAAAAAATATGTGATGACAGTTATCTTCCACATAAAAGTCTGCTCAAGCAATGCTCCAGAAAACTTGTGGCTGAGACATTCCAACTATGCGAAAATCTGCTTCCCCTCTACTTTTAATCACCTGAGTTTCTGATGAAATACCGTAGCTGGAGGCATGTCAATGCCTGTTAATACCGGGAGTAAAGACAAACCAACTGTTCTCTGACTGCAGCATAACAGTGAATGGCTGAATGTATAAACAGATGCAGTTATAAATGTTGGAAATCCATTCTTAAATATTCATGGGTCGCAGGTATAAATGTGAGTAAGTCATTATTAAAGGGCAATGGGTATAACTATCTAATAAACCCATGATTCAGGAGTTATAAATGTTAATAGAGTCATTAATAAAGGGTCATAGGCTTCTAACTTCCTAATAAGGTATTACCAAAAGTTGGGCAGTCATCATTTATTAAAAGGTGGTATGGATAAATGAAGTATATATCCGGATAGGAGAGCAGAATCTTTTATCCCAATGCATGTTATTTAATATTGCAACACTGATATATATCCTAAAATAGCATTTTTTCGTCAAAATGAATAGGAAGTTGTTTATAGATTAAATATGCAGACAGGAATATCTTGTGTTTGACAAATCTAATGCCAATTAAATACCTGGCAAACCAAAAGGTTTCATCGCATTTATGTCAAATATATGAAAAGCAAATACCGTCATAAAGGAGACCTGCTTAGTCATTCATATAGCCCCACAATGGCTTCATACACCAAGAGGTATTAAAGGGATATAGCTACGAGGATAGACAGTGTAGCAAAATCTCGTTTTAAATCATCCGGCAGCACACTTAATATTGTCATACTGCCCAAACATACAGCAGGGTAAAACTCATAAGAAGAGTGTATTATGGTACTTAACATCTGGTCTCCACTTTAACTTGACAACTGCTGCTCTAAACTTTGAACTCCTTCATATTCCTACCACAGATGAACGCTGACTTGACTAAAACACATAAAAACAGCAGTTTGTTTTATCTGATCTCCCAAGAGTCAAACACCTCTATTAAAATTTGGAGGTAATAAGTCACTGAATTGATTGGTCAGTTCCTCTGTACTGATCATAGGCAGATTATGAGATGACGAGCCCTTAGGCACAGATATGCAAAGGGTGCCACTACCTCTCCTACACAGGGGCAAGACACACAGCGTTTGTGGAGCGTTTGCTTCTCTCTTTGTGTCTCTTTGTGATCACTTTGTGTCTCTTCCTGGTTGGTAGGTGTTAATTTGACATTTGACTTTTTGCAACTGAAGGCGAGGAGGCCCCTTGACACTTAGGGCCCCTGGGCCTGTCCCCAGTAGGCCTGTTCAGTAATTAATCCATGGCGCTAATTACCTAGAAGTCAAAGAATACAACAGACAGGTAGACCTGAAGTATATACTTGTCTGTGATGAGGAAAAGCCTTAAAGGAAGAGGGAGTGTCATAGTAAAAAGACTTTGAAAAGGGTATCTTTAACTTGATTTGACTGACTCAGACTGCTGAAGCTTCATATAAACTTTAGCTGAACTTTAGAGCACAGTCTTCCACAAAATAAGGAGTGTGGATTTTGCTCCCCCTTTTCTTACAGAAAAATCATGTTACAAAGGTAGGGATGGGTATCGCTAAGATTTTATCGATTCTTCTACTTTTATCAATACTCTTAAAGGAGCAATAAGCAAAATCGTTTCACCGCTAGGTTCGCTGTTGTGCACTGCCTGTAGAGCAAAACAAAGTGGGTCATGAGCCACACCTCCCTCTACCTCTGCTCTCCAACACCCCCCATTCGCCTCGTCTGTGCCGGCGAGTACCGCAGCATCTCCACGGACTATCACATCCAGACCGTCCCGGTGTTTCTTCCGCAGGCTCCACTTCACTCAGCTTCACTCAGCTGCCCGATATACCCGCTGCTTCTTCCCACATTAACCTGAATAACAAACCAGGGCTTGGTGCTCCGGTTGGATCCAAACGGCGAGCCGCTAGCTGGGAAGCTAGCGGAGGCTAAGTGGCTGTGTTAGCAGCTGAGTGAAGTGGAGCATGAGGAGGAAGCACCGGTTAGCCCCCGCTTTCACTGCAGGCAGATTCACTCGCCACAGGGGCGAGGAAATAAAACCTAAACAACCAACTTAGTTTAGCAGTTAGCAATGTCTTTCACTCACTCTCGGTCTCTGCTGTGTTTAGCTATTTCCCTGCTTTCCTGTTAGCGTTAGCACTACTCGGCTGCCACGCTAATGCTCCAACTCCAACTGAGCCGGGAGCCGGGCTCACGGTCTCACGGAGAAGAGTTGGAACGTTAGCATGGCAGCCCATTAGTGCTAACGTCCCCACGCTTCTCCGCCAGGCTCAGTGAGTCGGAGCCGAGAAGCGTGGGGACGTTAGCGTTAGCACTAGTCGGCTGCCATGCTAACGTTCCGGGAGCCTGCTTAAGCGTGGGGACGTTAGCATTAGCACTAGTTGGCTGCCATGCTAACGTTCCAACTTTTCTCCGTGAGCGGGCTCACAGAGAAGAGAGGAATGTTAGCGTTAGCTCCCAGAGTTAGCACTAGAGCTACTACAGCTACTGGAGTAGCTTGCAGCTATGGAGCGCTTCTACCAGCTCTTCTAGTCACTGAGCCTCGCCTCCATTTCAGCAAATATATTGCATTTATTACAGGTATCATCATCATTGAAGTAGGCAGGGGAATAGCTAAACACAGCCGCCAGGCTACATTTTACAATGCTAATTGCAAATGTTAGCTGGGCTGCCGGGCTACTCTCCTAACACAACCGAAACGCCTGACCCATTGCTGGGACAGAGCTGCTAATAACTCAAGCTCAGGACATTAACCCATGCTACGATTGTAACATTAAATTTAATTGAATCGACATAGCCACATGTGCTTAACGTTACTGTAACAGTAATTAAAACAGACATTTGACTTTATGTTGTACCTGTCCAGGAGAAGAAGAGCTAGCTCCGAGTCAGATTGTAGCCCCTTTAGCCCCCTTGCAGTGCTCTCCACCTTGGAAATGCACATTCACATGAACGCGCAGCCGGACCGGCTTGTAAACAATGGGCTGGAGATCAACACAGAGAGAGGGTGTGTGAGGTCATGCTATACTCCAGATGAAATTACACCTCTAGTTCTTCACATAGCAATTTTTTAATTCCTTCAATCTAGAAATGATGAATTTTGCTTATTGCTCCTTTAACGATTCTTTTTCATTACTAAATTATTGCTTTTTAGAGAATATATCAATTTAAAAATACATACAATCAGAGCAGGATTATTAAATATTTTAAATGTAACTAAATTTTGTTTCTAGAGTAGCAACAGTAACTTTTACAACAGCAAAATCACTATATAAAGAATATTACTGACATCAAAATACTGAGTGAAGTTACGTTTTTATCAGTCACTCTCCCTCTTTCTCCCAGCTGATATGATTCACCACATGCTATGTGTGTTTAAAAGAAATTTCCTGATTTTAAAATAAGTAGCAAACTAAGCTAATCGGTTAGACTACATACAGGCAGCTGTCATTTTAGCTTATTTGTAACAATTATTACAGGCTATTACTAGCATGCTGTCCTTGTGCAAAACATCGCTGTCTGAGATATTGCTGTCTACATGTCTACATGTTTACAGTGGCATGCAAAAATGTGGGCACCCCTGGTCAAACTTTTGTTTACAGAGAATAGTTAAGGGAGTAGAAGATCTCCAAAAGGTTTTAAGTTAAAGATGAAACATGGTTTTCAACATTTTAAACAAGATTAGTGTATCATTTTTGTTTTGTACAATTAGAGTGAAAAAAAGTGAAGTAGCATCATGCAAAAGTTTGAGCATCCCAAGACATTTGAGCTCTCAGACAACTTTTAACAGAGTCTCAGACCTTAATTAGCTTGTTAGGGCTAATGGCTTGTTCGCAATCATTGTTAGGAAAGGCCAGGTGATGCAAATTTAAAAGTTTTATAGATACTCTGAAAAACCTTGTTCCAACAATCAGCAGCCATGGACTCTTTAAAGCAGCTGCCTCACACTCTGAAACCTAAAATAACTGATGCCCACAGAGCAGGAGAAGGCTGTAAGACGATAGCAAAGAGTTTCAGGTAGCTGTTTCCTCAGTTCTGAATGTAAGAAATGGCAGTTAGCCGGAACTGTGGAGGTCAAGTTGAGGTATGAAAGAACAAGAGCTGCTTGCAGGATTGCAAGAAAGGCAAATCAAAACTCCTGTTTGACTGCAAAAGACCTGCAGGAAGATTTAGCAGACTCTGGAGTGGTGGTGCACTGTTCTCCTGTGCAGTGGCACCTGTACAAATATGACCCTCAAGGAAGAGTCATCAGTACTGACCAGTCAGGAGGCCCAAACTTTTGAAACTGTAAAAGATTGAAATCAAAAAGTAATCTTGCTTAAAATATTGAAGAAATGTGTCATCTTTGACTCCATGCCTTTTGGAAATCAGTTCATCTTTTACCTACTTAACTATTCACGGCTTGACACTGTATGCTAGCTGAACACATGTATTGATAAAGTAGTGGCCTTTCACTCACAAAGGTTTGATTGCACTAATAGAACCAAGCGCAGTTGTTGTCAACTCAAGGAATTTTCAAGTTATTCTCACTTCGTCTCCACTGCGGCATCTCTACTGTTCACAGACTTTACTCTGTGTTGTGTGCATGTGTGTAGATGTGTGTGTATGTGGAGGAGGCCAGCCAGGGCACAGAGTGCAGGTGAGAGGCTGCTGGATGATAATAAATTACATCAGAACTTATCAATACTATGGTCTGTGATAATTTAGCCCTGGGCTCAATTAATACTGGGTTTTGGTATCCATCCTTATACAAAGGAGTCACTTAATGGCCATTACGGACAGAGAAACACCTTTTTTGGATTCTTAGTTCACCATGGAGGCATGCAAGAAAAACAGAGTTTTATTCAAGAAATTCAGCATAACACAGGGTGAGTCATTGATATACAAATAATCATTTGGAGGGTGACGTATTCTTTTAACTCAAATCTTCAGTGAATTATTCTCCACCTGTTTTGTGTTGCTAATTGTCTCTCTTTTGCTTCAGGATCATCACCCGCCCGCCTGTCTTCCTGCTCATCTCCCTGTTTACCTGCCAGAAACCTCCTAGCCTCCAAGCTTCCCCTGACTTGCCACGCTTCTTCCCCATTTCATGCTCACGCCAGCCCTGGTCTCCATCATCTCCACTCTCTCTTACTCCATTCTCTGCCATCAATCCCAGTCCAGTTCCTCATCTACAGTAATACAATAACTCCTTTCTTACCACCAACACTGTTTGTGTCCTGTGTTTGAGTCCATCCTGTGTCCGTAACACTAATAAAGTTTTCAATGTACATATGTGAGTATTGTTTCAAGATCAAATATATGTATTGTTATGAATGTATTGTTATGGACCAGGTATTTGTCTTAGTTCTTGAAATGATGTGAATTGTATTAGCCTGAGGGGCTGGTCTCACCTCAAACTCAACTGAATTTGCTCTGAGAATTGACTTGACAACAAAGGTTGTCTGGACTCCGTCCCCGAGGCTACAGAAGCCACGCAGGGTAATATGTGACTATTATATAACATGCAGTACATAATGTTTCTTGGTTCACATTTATGTAGAAATAATAATATCTTTGCATATTTAGCAGCTTAACACAAACTGGATAATAATCTCAGAAACAGCAGTCAGCCAATTTCTCTACTATTTTAATTTCAAAGTGAAATGCAGTGCAGTTTAGAGGAGCCAGTGGGAGCAGGAGGTTTGTTATTCGTTGAGCTGAGTTTTTGAAGATGTGATCTCTTTCCTCCTGATAATACAGCAGCTTCGGCAGTTGAGTTCAGTTTACGAGCAGCACGGGTCCCTGTGGTTTTTAACATCCCAACAGGTTAACCTCAATGAAAAGTAGATTAGACATGGGTGAGCAAATGCTTAGTCAAGCATTTATACGCAGACACAAATCAAGATAGTGGACTTTATTTTACAGTGTATGCTCTGAATCAATATTCTCTAAGTGCACCTAAACATTAGCAAGCAGACTCCACATCAAAATGTGTTACCCTCAATCAAAAGTAGATTAGGTAGAGGTCAATGACTACCTTGTCGACCGCCAATGGTCCATGCTGGGAATAATGAACCGCTCAGAACATGACAGACACAAATAGCATGATATATGAGAGTAACACGCTCAGCACAGGCTGTGTAGGCTTAATTGATAGTCAGGTGATTAATAAGGCAGAACACAAGAAAACTCCAATCCATTAATAGTTTCATGTTTGTGGGAAAACACCCAGACGGCACTGCCTGCAGAATATAGAGATGCATGTAGAAGCGACAAAGAATAATGAATGGCTGCTTGGAATTTTAATTAATGACAGTGGCAGCGTTTGTCTGTGCTAAACTGTGTTAACATGCGCCCAGCGTTGGTTGGTTGTTGACTGTCTCCTGAGTGCTCCTGCTAGATGTATTCAGCGCTACTGTTCTCTGTAATACAATCCAATTTATAGATAATTGATTCTGGGATATATTCCATCTAAGTCTGCCTTCTGGGAAGTAGACTAGTGGTCACACAACTACTGAGAAGCTTCAAGATATAAATGTCGAGCCAAGAAATACTATCTTGGTCTGATTCGGTCTAATGATTTTCTTTTTCATTCCCCCTGACAAAGAGATGTGATTTAATAAACTTTACAATACGCTCCAACAACTGACGCCACAGTTTCCCAGTAAATGAGGCGTTAAACCTCACCAAATATCATGGAGGCAAAGATCAAGGCCACAGAGCAATTAAGACATCATGGTAAGCCAAGGGTGCAGCCTGGAGTAAACACTGGGGGGACCAAATGTGCTGAGGGGGGGGGGCATGAATTAAAAATGAACTAATTTCCTATTATGCTGTTCTGTTCTGTTATATATTTTTTATGCAATTCTTTCTTCAAGAAATCAAATTTTATGGCTTAATCCTGTTGTAATGACTCATCAATAAGTATATTTTGTAATGTTATGTTATGTTATTATTTATAAAAAGCAGGGACAGTTATACAGTCTACTACACAAATATGCAATAATGCATCCTACAGCTTTCAACATAAATTACAAATGCAGCACAACATAAATGACTGACATTTTACCTCATGTGGACTATCTGATAAATATAATGTAATAAAGACATTAACGTTTCTTGTATACGCCCATGAGCACCATTGTTGGTCACCTGGCAAATGTGTGGCTAACTAACTGCAGGTAGCTAATATTTATGACGGCTAACAGATTAGCACTCGAAAATCAGCCCATTTCCACAAACATTAAATAAATAAATAAATAAATACAAAATAAAATTCTTCTCAATGCAATTACTAATACTTTTTAGCAAAATATTATTTATTTCCTACAGTTGCAGCGGAAATTGACGTACTTACCTTTTCATGCATACTGACTGAAGTGAAGTCTTATTATTGTCCGCTACAGTGTGACAATAAGTTTCCCATCAACAACTGATGGGTACATTAATGGATCCTGACTTTACATAAAGCCTGCAAATCGAATATGCTCAGAATGTATTGGCCGTTTTGCTAGCTAATACACTAGCTAGCTAAAGCTCTGAAAACAATGTGAGAAGATAACTATACATGAAATTATTATTTTCTTAACACTTTACAAAAACTATCACAGTTAACAGTGACATAGAGTGGTGCAGGAATGAGTCCTAAAACCTAGAAATGTGTTAGCATTTTACCACTCCAGGCTCCCTTGCCCATGCCTGAAATAAGGCCTGTGGTTAACACTTGTGAATTCTAAAGCTTTTAGGTGTCTTAGAAAAAGGAAGTTGCTAACAAGCGGCTTAATGACACTATAGAACGTCATCACACACCTTCAAAAGAAATGCTCTGTGCCGAAAATTGACTGTACTTCAAAATAAAGTGTGTTTTTAACAAACTTGACATGTTCGAGAGTCACCTGCAGTCTATTCAGAATGGACCGCAACCCACCAGTTGGGAACCACTGGCTTACATAACACATAAATAACACATTCTAGCTTTCCACTTTTTAGGACATTTGAAAGTAATGACATAGAGACACTACAGTGTTTTACAATGATTGTACCTCCTCACAGCAGTCAAGCAACGGTGTCTGCTGGGGTAAAGCAATGCCATGTGCACAAACCACACGCAGAACTGCAGTACACTGTAATATTAGAGATTAAAGATTATTTAGGACAGCGGTGCATGGTCGTCTGTTGTAGTATTGCAACTTTTTAAAAGGGACATTTTGAGCATATGTAAATAGTGAAGGGATGTGTCCCCCCCTCAGTATATATAATATTCACTGCCTTGTGGTCAGCTATTACACATTTGTAATCTGAAATACAAATCCACCGTACTGTAGCCTGCAGAGTGTTTATCAGCATGTCAATCCAGGAGAAATCTTGCAAGGAAATCTCAGCTCTCCTCCGCACCGCATAAAAAGTCTAAACCTTGTCAAGACAAAGCAAAAGAACCTCAGGGAATATGTGGACTTTTTGGCATGCCGTACCTAATAAATGTCAAGAGGCTCACATGGGTTTGTAGACATGTGAATCAAAACTAAGAGCTGTCGGAATCAACGCTTTACTGCAAAAGACAAAAAAAAAAGCCTCTTCCAGTCTATTACCTAGTGGGATGTTCTTTTTCACCTCCTAAACCAGCAGTGTTGTTTTTTTTCCGAGCTTGTTTTATATCACATTAACACTTTGATTGTGCCATTATGAATACAATTTTTATTCAAAGTCATCTTGTCGTGACAATTTGAATAAGCCTGTGGCAGGTATTAGCCACCCACAGCACATACAACCTCAGTTAAACACTCAATAGCATCATCTCATCTGTCTATTGAAGTAAAAGGGCAGGAAATAATCTAAATGTGTCAATTGGCCTTTTGCTCAGATGGGAACAGTTCACAGTTATCACCTCATTAAGGTATAAATTTCAGCCTTTATCCTAAAAGAACGCTTTGTTATCTCCACTCAAATATTAAGGAGGGCTGTTGATGAACTGATTTGTTGTTACGGTTAAAAATGACTCGTGCCATTCATCATGTTGTGAAATGTAGCACAGCTCCCAGAGAGGTTGGCGTGTTGCCCGCTTCTCTCAAGGCATGAGATGCCGGGCTCCAGCTGCTTATATGCCCTGGTTTTGGTGCAGCTCAGGTGCCACCCGCTTGCCTCTTATACCTGGCAAGGAAATGTGCCACCCACTCAACAAGACTTTCAAATCCAGATTCCAGGAGTGCAAAGAGTACAGTGTTGGTTATCTGTCTATCTAGAGAGTAATAGGAGAGTATGATGATGCATACCAATGTGTCATTTAAATTGTTTCAGTACTGCATACCTTACTCAGTATTCCATTTTACTCCGACTTTGTTTTCAAATTGGATTTGGTTCTATCGATGGTTTTCCTTTGCCTTCTTTGCATCAAAGCCAAGTCCAGGTACCGTCACTGCATCCTAATGGGAGACTGGAAACGCTGCCAGTGTTCAAGCACCGAGTTGTTTGATAGAGCGACCGATGTATGCCTCTTAGGCTTCACAGAAAACCAGACATTTCTGCCACTGTTTGGCAAAGCTGTTGCATGAATCATTTTTACATTTATTTACACTTTCACATAAGTAGTACATTAGTGTAATTATCCTAAACCAAGTAGAACAAAACATAGATTAACTGAGATTGTCAGCCTTTTCCAGCACTGCATGTAACAATGTGTATTTCTGGGTAAGATCTAGTTTGCTTTACAGCACAAAAGAGTAAAGTGAGAAACTGAAAACAAGTCTGGTGCAAAAAAGGAGATCCGCTCAAGCTTTTAAAGGTCCAGCGATACACTACTAAATAATATCCTTTAAAAAGATCTAGAGAGATGCCACTAATGACAGGGGAACAAAATGCAGTAAGATGCTTTTAATCTGTAATGTAGTCATAGTTTTGAGAAACAATTGCTTCGATGTAACTAGTGTTAGCCTGATAACAGTGGCGGCTGCTGGTCTTTCAAACAAGGGAAGCTCACTTTAAATTTACATCATAAAATTTGTCATATTGTAGCAAGGCAGTAACTTATAGAAGGAACATTTAATTTAAGCTGTTTTTCAACCACATTCATGCCATAGAACCAGAGCAAAACACACCTCAAAGATTTTCAGATGGGTTTAATGGTGAAAATGAGCTATATTGGTTATGGAAATAAGGAACTCCGGACGGCACTCTGTCAGAAGTCCACTCACAAATAACCACATGGGACTGAGCTCGAAATGCGACGATGCCGGTGTGTATTTCAAAAGCGCTGTCAATCACAAAGGGGTTCAACCTTTTAGACAATTCCTCCAATCATCATGCATACACCGAGCGTCCTCTCCCGCCTACCGCTCCATTAGGTCCCAGGGAGCTGAGCCTCCCTGGAAGTGACGATTTTGTCGCATTTATCCAATGACCGTCTGGCTTTGCCGCATTAAAAAAATCTGCTCAGCACTTTCTCATAGGGATGCTTGGAGGCTCCATGTCCACCGTGCTGACACGAGAATGTATGACAGGGAGGTCGCATTTCAAAACTGTTGATAAACAGCTGACGTTTGAACATCACAGTCATGACGTTAAATGTATCCTAGCGCACGTTTAATGCAACGTAAATTCTTATTTTATTGTAAATTCAATAGTGCATATTTGACCATTTCTTCTATGAAATTTTAGGGGAAGTTCAGCCGCCCTTGTTGTCTCAGAGCAATCGCCCTGGCCTGATAATCACACTGAATTGTATTGATTTTTTGTTCATGTTTCTGGGCAAGCATTATTTTTAATGGAGAGTGTGACTGAGCCCTCTCTTGGCCACTTGCATTAGCCATAGTGACACACACCTACCTGACAATAGGTCAAGTTTTGCAGGCGATTAGGTAAACTTAACTTTAGACACTGAAGTTGCAAGGGCAGCAGTTTTACTGTACAATCTGTACAATCTAAAAAAAGCTTGTTGCTTTGTTTTGCCCTAAACAATCAGTAGTGATTCAAGTATCCATATTTCTAACGTCACTTGCAGGAAGTTGTGGTGCTGGATGCTAGGCACAGTGAACTTGATGTTATCAAGTCAAAGAAATATGCTGATTTAAAGGTTGTTATTCTGTGCAGTCGTGTCAATCCCATTCATACTTATTACCAATTTTGCGGCCATATCTGTGTTGCTTTTTTAGGGCCCAAGCTCCAAAAAGGACCCTATTGAAACTGAAGGAATTATTATTGTTATTATTTACCTTTTAGCATTTTTTTCTTTAGCTAGATTTAGCTAGTTAGTAAGCTAGCTTTGTGGGCAGATGGCATTACTGTTTTATATGCCCTGTACAGTGGTCTAATTGGTTATTTGTTTCTCCAAACTAGGGATTGTCATCAATAAGTGCAACACTTAATCTGGGGGTGCACAATTAATTGAATATTTGTCTTCATCACAGTTTTGGCTTTCTCCAAATTAAATGACCATGATTCATTGTGGTACGGACATTTGCTTTTACTCATAGCCAAACCAGCAGCATATTAAATCAAGCGCTTCCAAAACTAACAACCAACCTCATCTTTAGGGTGCTGCCGTTGCGATGGCACCCTACAGTGACAGCCTGTGAAATCTTTCTTAAATGTTGCCACTGTTCAGCGTCAACTCAGACACTTATAACTGCAACACTGTGCAGCGTGTCACCATATCCAGCCAGCAGACTGAAATAACTAATGCAATCATATTTGGACAAAGATATGTGGCCAATTAACACTGTTGTCATTTGGTTGCATTCTGTGATGGCATTTTTTAAAGATAACCAACAATTTTATTTAATTTATATTTTAATTTTAGGTGATGCACTGAATTTCAATTCTTATTTTGATGCAGAGATTTGTTCATTAGGGATAGGGATGTCAGTTTTGGTTAATTTTACATGCAAAGGGCCAACACCCATTAACTGGTAACTAACAAGTTCATTTTTAAGAAAAAAAAAAAGACGCGAAAGATAAGAGGCCTTTCCTTTGAGTTGAGCTATCCTTTGACTCAGTGTGCTTTAGGGCTGATTTTCAAAGCACTTTCCATACTTACTTACGAAAGGCTGACACCCATTTATAGGCAACTAACCAGTTCATTTTTTAAGAAAGAAAAAAAAAAGGTGTGAAATATAAGAGGCCTCTCCTTTGAGTTGAGCTCTCCTTTGACTCAGTGAGCTTTAGGCTGCAGTGCTATCCATTAAGAGGTGATGAAATCTTAATATTTTGTGATGTAAATGTCTCAGCTTTTATGTTAGTTTCTGTTGGCTTTGTTGACAGACAGCCGGTCAGCCACGTTAATATGTGGAAACATGCCCATAAGGCCCGCCATCAGGGGGGTCAAAGGGCACAGATGGCCCGGCCCAAGGCTGGCCCATGAAAAGATCTGTGGTTGACCCTAAATGGGAATGAATAAATTAGGAAAATAATTATTTGTTTACTCCTGATTTGATCTTGTGATTTCATACCTTGCAGTAATTTCCCCTGATCAAGATTTGAATTTACTTTTCACTAATCATTCATTTTTTCGGCCCAAGACACATGTGACTACACTTTTTTTGTTGAAAATGTGGAGATATGATTAATTGAATTATATTTGCAGGAAGAATAAAAATTGAATAGGGATCCTAATGCACCACCCTGGGTTGCATTGGGAGCTAACGTTAGCTAGCTAGCTGCGCCACTCATTCTGCGATTACAGCTATTAACACCACTGAGGTGGCGGAATGCGTTCCCGCGGAAACATTGTTTCCAGGTCGTCCAGGTGAATAAGGGGCTTCATTTTGAACCATAAAACCTTTTCAGCATTGTTTACAATGTTAGCATCACTAGCCTTGCTGACAACAGTGATAACATAGTTAACAATGCTAAAGAGGTTTTATTGCTCAAAATTTAGTTGCTTACCCACTATGATGAGACCAGAGGTGCCATGTTTCCACAGCAACACTGTTGGCTCCAGACAGTGTTAGTAGCGGTAATGGCGGGATGAGCGGCGCTGCTAACGCCAGCTGGATCACACCAGACCTGGGTGGGGCGTAGTGCAGTAAACTGAAGAGTAGCAAAATTAACCTATAGACCTACATGTGTAACCGGTCAAAATACTCTCAATAGTTAACCGTTGACATCTCTAATTAGGAGGAATGTGACACAATGTTAAAATGAGGAGCAGGGCTCTGTTGATTTCATTTTGGCTGAAATGTTTTAAGATATTTTGGTGCAAGGATTTGTACATTACCAGAATTGTAGCACAACATGAAAGTAAAAGCAAAACAGACAAATATCATGTACCTAAAATTAATGAATGATTGTGATAAATAATCTTGATATCAATATAGATTAAAAAAAATCATGCCCTATTTGAACCAATGGACAAATTTGAAATGTGACAAGCCTATCAATCACCATCACCATGGTTTGATTTGTTTATGATAACTGTGTTGCAATGATGAAATAAACTTGACAACTAACAGAGGTAAGCATTTAAAGACAGAGAAGTAATTGCAGTCAATTTTATCTGTTAAATTTTACCATAGAAGTAAATAAGGATGTTTACAAAATTAATGGGTAAAATTTATGCAGTGTCTCAAATCAGCATTACTCTCCCCAGCACACACTTCACACACATGCATGCACGCACACTCACACACACACGCACACATGGACACACTGCAGTGCTTGAACTAATTCCAAAGAGTGTTTCCTGACTCTCCCACCTCCTTCCTTACCCTGATCACTTCCTGTTCTAAGCTGCACTGCAGTGGCTTTGGCATACTCTCCAGAAAAATGTCACATATCCCTTGTACACAGAGACTTTTATGTGTGGTAACAACCCACTCAAATTCAAAACTATGTCTCACTTGGTGAAAAGCTACACTGGCATATGCCAGCACACGGTTGCTCAACTTGTCACTTTAAAGGTGAAGTTTCACTCCAATTATCAGTGGGTTTCTGGTGATGAAATCAGCAAAGGTAAATAGTTATAACAACCTTCTCACCCAGACTCTACAATAGATGTGTGATGTTTGTCAGCAGTATGTGAATTTTGCTTTAATTATAGCCAGGAGCACTCTGAGATCTTTATGTAAATCATCAATACCTGAAAAAAAAACAACTTTTGGGTTAACTTTCAGTGGGAATTGGGAAGTTATCTAATATTTATACCCCCTCTAATTGCATGCCATAATTACAACCTTGGCCTTAAGAAAGGCTTTGGAATAAATTGAATTAATTTGGCAGCCATAAGTTGTGCCTGCATGCTGATTCACTCTGCCCCACCTCTGGAGAAAAATCTGATTAAATACACTTATAATACATTTAAACCAGATAGAAATGCTTCATGTGAAAAAAAAGAAGCCCAGAGCTGCATGAAATCAAAACAGTGTTATTCAAACTCTCAACATGCGGAGAAAAATCTCAACCCACACTTCATGACAACAGGGTTGAAAAGTGTCTGAACAGACTCATTCATTCTCCCCATCTTATCTCTTTAAGTATGAACGTTTCTTTATCCCCTCTCTATATATCTGTCTCTCCCTCGTCTTTTTCTCTTTCTCTCGACTCCTCACACACAAACACACACACACGTACAGGGCTGCTGATCCCGTCCCCCTCTGCGGTCTTCCAACATGCAGCTGGGGTCACGGATGATTAAAGCAGTGGCAGGTGGACTCCACTTTGAAACTATCAATAGACCCCCGAGAGCTGAATCAAACAGCGAACCCTCCATCTCTGTCAGTGCGAGCTCTCGGTGGCACCGAGGGAGAGGACACGCAGAGGGTGAGAGGGCAGACTCCACCTCTGTATCCTCCTCGTGCACCGTAGCACGCTGCTGAAAAGAAAAAAAGAAAAAAGAAAAGAAAACGTGCGGCAGCTATGGAGGAATTCCTGACTCTCTGATGTGATTTCAAGCCGGCTGTGTGGATTCATTCAGATGACCCTGCAGCCTCTGACCCGTGGGGGTTGCGGGGGAGTGGGGAGAGCCATCTTCTGCAGTATGTTTTATTCCCACCACGCTGAACTATACTGTAGTTTGCAAACATTGAAATTCAATGAACTGTGGTTTGATAGTTGTTGCTCTACTACAGTAGTGTTTACAGAATCAAAATAGAGAAAGCAAAGATAGAATCCCCGCAAGGTCATCGTGATTGTCTGAATTTCTTATGTGGGATGTTTTTGACACTGGGGCTTTGGACATTTATTTTTAGCCAAGCTAGCGGCATGGCGTGCGTTCTGTCGGTCAGTCAGTCCTTCCACCACTTTGGTCCACACTAAAATAACTCAAGTACTGTTAGATGGATTGCCTTGAATTTTTGTACAGGCTTTTATGGTCACCATAGGATGACTTCCTCTAGTGACACCATGAGGTTGACATTTAATACTAATACTAAGACAAGTACTAATACTAATATGACTATGACTAATAAGCTTCAAACCTTCAGTGAGAAATATTTGTGATTAATCGCAGCTTCCAGGGGGGACAATGAGAGATGAGGACACTTTTTTTAAAACATCAGTTTTCAGTCAGTGCACCCAAAATAAAGTGACAATAAGCCACTTTGCAATAAAAAAAAAAGTAATACTGTGCAAGATGGCTGAGCTGTTACTTACAGTGTTCAGGTGATTTTACAGGCTTGTTGTAGATTTGTGATATCTCAGTTTTCTTTCTTATTGGGGTCTTCTTTATAAATTTTGAAACTGATGCTTGACTTTTTTCAGCGTATTTGTGAGCCTGTCATGGGTAGTTAAACTGCTGCAGTCATGAAACTAGGCCTATTGCTAAGTTTAAGTATTCTTGTCTGAGAATAAATGATAATTAATATATGTATCATGAATTATGTTAGATTACCATTGGGTTTTTTTGTGGGCTTTTAGAGATTTTGGGGGTAATGATATAGAAAACAGAGCATTCGAATACTGATTTGGACATTAATTACCATGGTTTGAAACACTCTGGCCAGCACTATAAATAATAAAATAAAACTGGTTTGATATGCAGCTGATTTTTCTATGAGCAAAGCACTTATTTTAAATGTTAATATCACAATCAAACATGTTCATTTAATTGTAAGTGGCCAAAACTGTAATTAAGAATAATGTTCAATTAATTGTGCAGCCCTAGATTAAAACAGGTCTGGTGTTGCATTCATTGACAGCAGTCCCTAGTTTGGAGAAACAATCAGCCAGTCAGAGCACTGTACAGGGCATATGCAGTGATAATACCATCTGCCTACAAAGCTAGCTTGCTAACTAGCTAAATCTAGCATTAAAAAAAAAAATGCTAAAAGGTAAATAGTAATAATGATGATATTTGTATAGCACCATTCAAAATGCAGCTCAAAGTGCTTTACAGTAAAGGTGCTCACAGCCTCGGGTGTATTGTAAGTGGAGCAGACTCCGCGAGGAGTGTAACCGCAGTCATTCGGGCTTCCATAGTCGAGCGCACTTCCGTGTTGTAGTTTCCTGTAAAAAAAAGTTTCCTGAAACACTACATTCGATGTGAAAAATACATGCCAAGCAGTCTTTTGTGTGACACTGGTGCGCGCGGTCTTAAAATCTGAGCTTTGCGCGCACAGGGCTTGCGGACGTCCACTTATAGTCCGGGTGGACCTCCGCGGAGTCCGCTCCGCGTACGTTCCGCCCGAGTATGTTTGGGCCTTAAGGCATTAAAACACAAAATCCACAAACACACAAAAGATCCAATGAGAAAAGCAGAGAAATTAAAGTAGTGAAAACAGATGTAGACAAAAGATAAAAAACAACAACAGCAACATTATCTAAAAGCCTGACTAAATAGGTTGGTTTTCAGCTGATATTTAAGGATGTCAAAAGAGCTTGCTCGTCCAATGTACCTGGGCATGGTGCTCTATAGTCTCGGGGCGTAGTAGCTGAAAGCAGTTGTCCCACTCGTTTTGTGGGCTACTTTAGGAACAGTTAAAATACCAGCAACAGAGGACCTAAAGACTTTTGTAGGTTGATAAGGAGATAAAAAAAAAATCGGAATTGTACGAAGGTGTTACACCATTAAGAACTTTGTATGTGAGTAAAAGGGCCTTAAAATGAATTCTAAAAGAAGTGGGGAGTCTGTGCAGGGTGCTCTCTTTTCACATTCTTTGTTAAAAGTCTTGCAGCAGAGTTATGAACTAGCTGGAGTTATCATAACTTATTTGATAGACCAGTGAAGAGGGCATTACAATAGTCCAACAGTCTTAGGGCATGTGTCCACATAGTGTTTCTTTTCTGGGCACCAGTATCTTTTTTCAATCATTCCCAAAGAGAAAAGAACTTAAGTGGCTGTACACGGTTACTCCAAGCACTTCTAGTTGAACATCTCTAAACTTTTCAGAAAAGCGCCGGTGACGTCACTGCTGGTCCTAGCTACTGCATGATATGTCAGCCAGAAACTATCACAACAAAGACAGAAAAGTGTGAGAGCAGATTGATTGGACACTGAAATGTTGCTGTGAGTGTTGTGCATTCATCACTGTCACATACTAAGTGTGTTGTTAACAAGCAGTCAGACCTCTGATGATGTAGTGTTACGTTAGCTAGCTAATGTTAATAAAGTTAAAGTTATTGTTGTCACAGAAAGTATGAAGTGCTGGGATGAAGTGTTCCCCCGCACCCTGCCACTGCTTTTCTACTGAAGGAAAGCTCTATGTGGACACACAGACTTACTTTGGCAACGTGACTCAGGTGGCGGAATAGTGTCTTGGTCACTTTGCAAATATGGGATTCTAAAACGACACCAAGACTTTTGACTTCTGATTTGGTCGGGTAAGCCAGTTCCCAAGTCTATTAAAAAGTGTCTCCCTCTTGCATTTAGGTCCAAGCAGCCAAATCTCTGTTTTATCCTCATTAAGTTTTTGTCATATATCCATTGTTTTATAGAGGCCAAGCAGGTGGTCAGAGGTGATAGACCATTTGGGTTAGTTTTCTTAATAGAAATGTATTATTGAGTGTCATCTGCATAGCTATGGAAAATGTATTGCGCTTGTTAATGATATAAGCTAATGGAGGCATATATAAGGAAAATTGCAGGAGACCAAGACAGCTTCCCTGTGCAACACCAAATGGTTAGACATGCTACACAGATGCACTATTGCCCAGACTATTACAGAATTTCATCAAAAGGGTTTTTCATGAAAATTAATCCAGGTTGGGAGTATTGTTGAAACAAGATAAAGTGGTGTTGTACCTATACCGTAGCGCAAATAAGGTGCTGTAATCCTTGTGTGCCGTACACTTTTTCCCTCTGATGCGCTGTCTTTGGGAGCTACAGTAGATCAAATGAATGATTCATTACAAAATCATCTTTGCTGAGCAACATTTTTGTGTGAAAGGAATTAAAGGCTTGTCCTGTATAGACACCTGTCCCAGATATAGACACGTTGATTTCAGTGATTTATGCAAATAATAGCCCAGGTTATTAACTGAAGTGTTACAGTACTGGTAAAATATGTTGTTTTGAGTGAAATGATCAAAAACTGTTGAATGGATCATCATGAAATTTGGAATAGAGTAAGCTTTACTCAACTGATTATCCTCTAATTAAATAACTACAAAAATATGACACTCCTATCAGCCTCAGATTGTGTTTCATGCTAATTAGCAAATATCAGTATGCTCACAGACTGAACTAAATCTCAACATGTTAACATTGTCACTGTCATGGCTGCTGTAGGCTCTGTGTCTTGTAGTATTATCTTCATAGTATAATAGTCTATCTATCTTTGTATCTCTATATCGATGTATCCATCTATGTATCCATCTATGTATCTATCTATCTATGTATTTATATATCGATGTATCGATGTATCTATCTATCTATCTATCTATCTATCTATCTATCTGTTATCTGTCTATCTACACTGCTCATGATCAAAATGACTGAGCACAGTCATGTATGTGACTGTCAGGGCGGCATGGTAATATTTCCAGGAGGAATGATTTAATGGAAATGTCAAGAGCAGCAGTCGCTCCAAGCAAAGGCTGAACCCTCTGATACAATGTGAGCCACTTTACCTCAGTGGGGATGAGAGACTTGTTGTCATTCAGCTCCGGTCCTGACCAAAATCTGCCTTTATCAGAACAGAAATGGCATTGTCACTTTTTAATGGGATTACAGCTCTTTCGTTGCATATTAATTTGCAAGAAATCAATATGGGCTGTGGTTCTGTTTGGGGGCATTTAAACACTTAGCTGCTTAGCGTACATCCTGCAAAAGGGGAGTGATGAAGAGTGAGGAAAAGAGGGTTGGAAATTAGACTTGCGTATTCTGATTTCTGCAAGGAATGAAAGAGACAAAGGTCAAACGGACCCCTTGAAAATGCAGTGGTTCATTCCGGTGGGCTTATTCTTACATTTTGAAATATAATGGATGAATGGATGTAAGGAGGGGAGGAAAGAAGAATGACTAAATATGAGAACATAAGGGAGGATGTTGGGAAGGATGGAGCCCACTGGGAGCCCCAAATGAGTTTTTGCTATAATAAACTGTATTCATCACGAACTACTTTACTAAAGGACTCTTACAAAGTGCTTTAAAGCGTAATTTTAATTAATCATATTTTACTTTCTTCGCTGAAAACCCACTCCAGCATGTTGGGAAGTTGCCTATAGGGTGCAGGAGCTGTCCAGGGTGCTGAACATCCCAGTGAATTACATTAAAATAACAGCATAATGAGAAAAAACTGAAAAGCTTTCCTGCACAGTTTCCACTTATTCTTCTTAAATGATTTACAAACAGGAAAAAAACAGCCCTGGTTTGCTGTGTCTGTGAAGAAACACAGTTATTTAACACAGCTCTAAAATCATGACTGGAGAATATAAGTGCTTGAGTTACTGATTCTACAACTCAGTGGTTTGCAGGCTTTATAGCACCGACATGGGATACGGTCCACTCAATTACTGTGGTGACCTTCAGATGGGCGCGGTTGTTCTTATCGTGCAATCTCCACCAGTTGGCATTACACCACAATTAAAATGCGTGTTCAAAGCGACCTGTCACCGCGGTTGTTTGCCGTGCTGCTTGGCACCCTGTAGTGGAGAGGGTGACATCTATGACTCCTCGCCAAGGGAGCCCGGTAGACGCACCTAAGTGTAGTTATTCTTTCAGCTCTGCCTTCAAAATTCGCTGAATAATTACACCAACAACTCCGACCAGAGGAGTTTTTCCAGTTTTGTCTTTTCTTTTTTTTCTGTGCCAGCGCAGCTCCAGCCTCACACATTCTCAGATGGAAGGTAAGATCTGTGTTTTTTGTTTTCCGAAAGCATCGGTGCCGTTCTGGTTTCTGTGTCTGTGACCTGCGGGCTGTAATAAGCTTAAAGGCAAACAACCAAATAATGCATTGTCAGATATAGTTTTTAATTTCCTCTGCGAGTTATTCTGCATCCTAATTGTGCCGTACTTTGAATTTCTGTCCTGAGGACTCGCCTCCGTTAAGTTTCGCTGGATTTACTCTCCACATGCATTCCTTGTCATGTAAGTGGCTCCTGTAATGTGATGATAAAAACTCAATGGTCAGTAAGGTAACACTTGCGTGATACGCCTTATTACAGGTGCTGATCATAATTACTGTATGCTGTAGTCGATATGATTGTAACTGTTGTGCTTTCCAAATGACATCAGTGCGTCTGGGCATGCAGCTGTTTGGGCTGCAAGAGTTGGACGCTGCTGTAAAAAGCGATGCAGCCCATTGCTGAGTGATTATCGAGCAACTTTAAATAGAACACTCCACTTTGGTGCCACTGCAGATGTGTCTCTGCTTACTGATCAATTCGTATCATGCAAAGTGTTTAAGATGATTTCCTTCGTATGGATAAGCATTTTCAAAAGCATCACAAGACAAAGTCAGCTGCTTTGTTAGATTCTAAACACGAGTTGCATTTTAGACACAAAATCACCCTCTGTGGCAAAAAAAAACAACTAAGATACAGAGAATAAATGACGGCTGGGTATTTTTGCGCAATTGCTCAATTTCAACAGCCGCGTAAAACAAAAGGTTTGAAGTTGAGATTTACAAGCAAGTCAGTATTATCTTTAGGACCCGGCGGAGCGCTCGTATGTAACTGGACATAGTGGCTCCATTTGAGGAAGATTGCTTATCTCTCCCCTCCTCTCCCCGTCCACAACTCGGCTGGGCTGAGAAATCTACCCAAACGACTCCAAGAGTTGCTCTCCATCGGGATGTGTTTCAATACGCGCTGATGGACTTTAAATGAATTTGCGACCGCTGTGAACCCCCCTTTGACGGCGACTTTGAGTATTTTCTCGTGCGCCATTCCGATGAACGCTGCGCCAAGAGCAGCGCTACGTAAAGCCAAACAGCCTGTGTGGACACCAGCAGTCGCGTTTGTAAGCGCGAAAGAAAAGGTCTAAATGTGAGCAAGTCCCGGAGTGTTATTCGGAAGATAAGGCTGCTTCAGTGAGACGCAAAAGTTTAAAGAAAAGTTGAGAAAACGCTGTTCTCTTCGCGTGAATGCGCGCTTTCTGCGCATACATTGCTTTTATTGATCCGTCAGGTGAAATCTGAATAAATCACAAAGAGAAGATTCAGTCAAAGGCGCATGAAAATCTTTCTGCAACTACTCTTGGCTAATAACTTGTTGAATGAGCAGCTCGTCCCAGGAGCGCATTTTTAAATGTGAGTATTGTTGTGTTTTCAGCATTCAGACTGTTCACTTTGCTTTTTGCATACCGTCACTTGTATGATGATGACAATCGTGACTAAATGGGCGATAATAGGGTAATTACAGTGGGCTGTTTCATGGGCGGAACGTGAACTGTAATCAGGTTTGAAGTGGGTTAAATGAATAAGGAATGAGCGGCTCCTCTGAAACAGAATTAAAACGTACCACATCTTTTTGCTATTGTCCTCTCCAAGAAGTTTCACTGTCTTGAGGAGGGTTTCTTTGTTTTGCAAGATGAGGGCTTATAAATGTAAATATGCATCGTATTCACTTTATACAAAGCTGCTGTCATTCTTAATGTATCCCCATTATCCTAAGTGGGTTAATAAATGAAGTAATGTGACTTTAACCTGTTGCGCAGCAGGTCAGTAAAGTCAGATCTAGGTGTGCCTCGCCTCTGCGCAAAATCTGACCCAGAACACACTGAGCTCAGCCTCTGTTGGATGTCTTAAGTTGTCATAAATGGTTGCTTTCTTTGCATTTTTATTTAAATCAGGTATATGAGCAAACAAATTCAGAAATGATGAGACTTTTGTCTTGGTCTCTGTCCTGTGTCTCTAATTGCATGACTGTTACATGTCCTGGATATTAAAACGTTTGCAACACATTCTACAGTTTTGCATGTTAGTGCTCCAGGAGAAGAACTGTGAATAATGTATGGCATCAGATTTCATGTGTGGCAGTGGTGCAGGCAGCCTGGCTCTCTGGCTGGGCTCCACACTGAGGGACCCCTCACATTGTCTCCACATCAACCACATCCTCTCAGGGTAAAAGCTCTTTGTAGGAAAGCACAGCCAGTACTTGTAAATAAAAAGTGACTCCAATTGCAGAGGCTAAAGGTGCAGCCCTCGGACATTAATTGTAATGCTTTATGTGTTTATGGATCCAGTGCAGCCAGGGTGCTGTTGAGAGACAAAGCAATGGAGAAGGGTTTGAAGAGAGGAAGAGCTGGACTGAGGGACTTGAATGAGATACCCAGAGAGAGGGAACGAAGGAGTGGAAGACAATAATAAGACAAATACGTGCCAGTACAGACATGCTTCTGCTTGCCAGTCGATCCCACTGTGACTCATATGGAAGGGTTGGTTCTTGGCTCGGGAAACGCTGGAAGCATTAACCCGTTTATTGTTGCACTCATCAGCCAGCCACAAAGCATCAGTCTGCTCAAACTGGCCATGGATCAGAAGTTATTGGTTGGAAGTCAGCAAAATCAATAAACACAACGAGGCGGCATTGTATATGTGCACATCCAAAATCCTGACCAGGTGCTCGGTATAGAAAGGCAAGACAACAAAATAGCAATTGTTGCAGGATAAACCGCAGAGGGGGCATCAGTTTCTGGCTGTCAGAGGCTTTTCTTTTTTTGTTTTCATTCTACCATCAATATAAGTGTCATCTTGAAATCACTGATGTCAGAGTTTCCCTTATAGGAGCAGATTTGAAATCCTGTATTTCAGCACCGTGGACAGCTCCCCCCTTTCACTTTGCCCTGTATGGGAGCCAAGAGGCGATCAGAAAGCCACACTGAGACAGAGAGCAAAGCCACACTTTAGCGGGATTACTATAAAATGAATGGAATACATCCGCCATGGTTTTTAAGAGTCTTGCTGGGAGTTTGTAACCAATATAAGCCACGGGGCACGGCTGCCTGCTGACTTTTAAAACACTCTGCCATGCTTGAGCTGCCCAGGGGATGGAATGCAAGCGGACACAAGGGGGTGTTTCAGAGGCTTCAAAAACAAGTGAAGGAAAAGCGACAGAGAGAGGTAGGGGGGGGTTGGGAGGGTTGGGGGGGGTGGTCACCCTAAGCTCTAAGCTCTCTCCCTCTCTCCCTGCATACGGAGAGCTGCTCAAATATTGATGACTTTTAATATAGAATCTGACCTCATATTTTTCTCGGTGAAATTATGACATTCCTGAGTTTCTCCTTGTGTTCTGACTGCAATTGGGTGTGAGGTATAGACGCAGGGGTCGGAGCAACAAGAGAAGAAGGTTCTAATTTTGCTGTGGATAACGCGTTCGTAGATTCTCTGTGTGATTTTAAGTCAAGATTTTGATGTCGTTTCTTTGATTTTTTTCTTGGTAGGAGATGAATTAGCTTTCTAAATGGTGTCAGAACACTTACTGTATGCAGAAATTGTCTACTGAGGATAATGAAGACATTGTGCGCTGTTTCCCCCCCTTCCTGTCACCTACGCAGCACTCTGATGTTGAATGGTACCTGTCCATGGAGGTCCACTGAGCATCCTGACACCTTCCTTTCATCTGTATAGATTTTATTACTCCAAGTGTCTATGAATTAAATCCAATATTCCCATGGCTAGCTCCATTTGCTGTCGCTTATTAGCTTTGAATGTTCCCTATTAAATAAAAATAAGATAGGCGACCTCCACGACCCCGCAGCTGGTACCTAATTTAACTGTCTTTATAATGAAAGTCAACCTCAGCGTTACCAAGGGGGGGGGGGGGGTGTATCTATGTGTGTGTGAATGCACGTGTGTGTGGCCATGTGAGTTGGGAGTGGTCCACCCCGTGACGCATCTCTGATACGGGACTGACATTTATATTTATGAAATTTGATACACGCAGAAAGAAATGGCTTATTCATCACTCAAAGCTCCAGCCGTGTTATCAAATTTGTAATTTGCCTCTTCTTAGGAGTCTGGTTGATTGACATGAACACATTTAAAGAGCCAAAATTCTTTCCCTGTACGTTTTTTATTCCCACCGGGTTCTTCCCCCTCTCCCACCAGAGGTCTGTCGAACGAAGCCTGCCATCCATACCTCCTGACATGGCTCACTTTGAAGGGTCTGCCGAGGCTGAATGGCAGTGCAGATAATTTTTACTGGCTCAGATGAACATCTGTCATTACAGTTGGAATGTATTCAAGCCTGTAGTCATTTTGTAAAAGGGGCATTAGGTTGGAAGAGGAAAGCTGTAATTGCCTTAGATGTGGTCAAAACCTATTGAAATTGGCACAATTTTCCATTCAGCCAAGATGGCCGAGTTAAAATACTGAATTCTAATGCCTCCATATGTCAGCAGGGAGCAATGAAAACCAGCCTGCATGTGTGAGCCACACCAGCCTGCATGTGTGAGCCACAGCGACTCATTAAGATGAGTTTGTGTTTCCCACATCTGATCTGAATCTTTCTCCTTTCACACGATAAACCTTTCTATTGAAATCTATCTATTAATTAATATGATCTGACTCGATAATCTCTGATAAAAGACGTAATCTCTTGACACAAATCCACAAGTAGCTCTTTTCCTCTGAACATTAAAGACTCTCAACATGCTTCAAACCCCATTTTACCTGAAACTTTTTCATTTCCGCAGTGACTGTCAGTCAAAGCTGTAGCCTGAAGGGTAGAGGGTAAAGCTGCTGACCGGAAAGTTCCTGGTTCAACTGCACGTACCAGCTGATTGTGCCAGGCATTTTTTAAAGTCTGAATATGCGTTAGAATAAATGTGATGTGACACTGCAAACTTGTAATGGGCTTTTAAAGCGGATAACTGTACATGCTTGGTGAGAATTGTGCCCTAAGCTGGCAAAGGTTGAATTGAAATGTAAGTACATTTTTCTGAACAGCCACTCGCGGGCACATAAGACTTCTTTTTCACTATGGCAAAACCTCAGGCCGTCTGAGCACATTGACAGTCAACAGTAACTTAACTCCTATTTACAGTGTCATTACTCTGTTGCAGGCAGCTGTATATAGCTGCTCAATTTTATTTTCCCCGCTACCGCACACACACTGTACCTGAGACATTGAGATGGTGTGGGTCTCCACTGACTGCTGCCAGGCACCATTACCTGATGACTTAGGCCATCTGACTGATGGCTTGTGATAGCTCCGAGAAATGCACAATCCCTCAAATAGACCATTTCTGTCTCCCAATTTTACTTTAATATTTCCCAAATGCCTCTGAAGGCACTGGGACAAACGCAACTCCACATTCGGCTATAAAGGAGCAAGAGAATGGGAAAAAGCAATAACTTAAATGCAGTGACTTGACACATGGAAATAAGCCTTTTTGTATGAAAATCAAATGGAGATTAGGCTTTGCAGAACAAGCTCCATTTGAATTGTATACAGTGATTTTGGCAGGGTTATTATTGAGGGATACACATAAACAGCGGAGCCCTGTATTTTGTATACATTATGTATGTGTGTGTGAGTGGTAGTAGGTAGTGTGACGCACCACTTATCCACCTCAGTGCCCTCAAACCATGCTGGATCTCTGTTAATATTTTAAAACAGTATTTCAAATGTTTCATGTGACCTGTTTAATTCACCAAACTGTCTTTTTTTCCTGTCCTTTAGGATGCTGTCTGCTGCAAAATCCGCAACTGACAGGAGATCGAGCTAAGACATCTGACAACCACTGACTTATGAGGAGTGTCACTCCTCTCTGCACATCACATCTGACCGTTGGTTGACCCTCTCATCAACGCCCAACACTCGTGAAGAAGAAGCTCCCTTGTTGACACACCTCATCAGCCAGGCAGAAGTGGCAGCAATCAAAGACAAAATAACTGAATGGGGGCTAATCGTTGCCTGAAGCTGCTCACACAAAAGTAGCAACATGCTGCCACAGTTCCCAGATGCACCATTGCACCGTTCAAAGCTGCAGTTAATTTAGAAAACTCTCGGCGATATTGTCATTTCTGTGACGAAGCAGCAGCTGTAAAGACAAAAAGAAGTTCCACAGAGACCATACAAATCAAGATCAGCGATGCTTTGGCCCGTATTGTTCACTCTGCAAGCTGTGTGCACCAGCGTGGCACATGCCATGCAACATTACCCGGCGGCCTGGGGACACTATGACGTGTGCAAGTCCCAGATCTATACAGAGGAGGGCCTGGCGTGGGACTACATGGCCTGTCAGCCAGAAGCCACCGACATGACAAAGTACCTGCGAGTGGCCCTCGACCCCCCAAATATCACGTGTGGAGATCCGCCAGAAACGTACTGCGCTTTGGTGAGTCGTAACCTCGCCTGTCCCCTGATGGAGACAAATGAGGCTGTAGGCAGGATCACACAGCATACTGGGTCAGGGATAGAGAGCAGTGCATACAAGGCAACGTGCTGCCGCTGCAGCAGAGATTAATGTGCACACAGGCCCGGCGTGCACATTAGGATACAAGTGCTAACACGCAGCGGCACAGTCACAAACTAGACACACACACACACACAATGGATGCAAACGCGTCAATATAAGCACAAACCTTGGAGAAGCAGGTGTAAAGATACACAGGAGCACATCAGCTCATACACACCTAAGCAAGTGCTGCACAAGGACATACAGGCATCTACAGACTCACAGACAGGCACAGTCACACATGGAGATGTACATGCACCTTACATACAAGCAACAGGTCATTAAAAAAAAAATCTGAGCTCATCTGTCTGGTTTAGTTGAGTGTATTTTTTTCTGACAATGCGGACGTTCATCTGTGTCACAAATTTCTTTACACACATTTGCATATCTTTTAAATTCTATGGAGCCACATAAGGGACAGTTTTATAAATTGGAGAAAAAACCTAATTTTGCAATCTCTTTGTATTCCCCTGATAGATTTCTGTCGCAAAATGTTTCATTTTTATAAATACACAGCATCTACATATATATATATATATATATAGATATATATATATATATATATAAAGATACTGGGTCAAAAATATTGTAATATTGGATTTTGCCAACCAGCCCCAGCACTCACAGACACGCATACACTTGTACACATGACTGCACAAACCACACACACCAACACAAACACACATAGAGGGAAGCACAGCGTTAACAGTGACACGGTAATTGTACCGGAGCAGTTATTATGCACTGCATGCTCGCCACAGTGTTTAGCGTTGTGTTTCATCGGCCCTTATCAACCGTTATCAACAGTTCAACCCCAGGTTGCATTTGTTTAGAATCACACTCAAAGTAAGCAGCAAGAGCCCATAGGCTTTAAAGTGCTTCATTAGAAGTCGTGTGTGTGCCCGCCGAGAGCTCCTGCAAGTAAATATTTACCAATTAAAATGGGCATCTTTAAAGGGAGAGTTTCTACTCTCGCAGCTCCAGATGGCATTGAGACATTTAATGCCACTGCAGGATGAAAAAGGAGCCGGTCGCCAGTCGTGTGTGACGTTCTGTGAAGCTTTATATCAAAACCAACAGTGAAACCTTTATCAGTCCTGACTATCCTGAAGACGCAGCATTAACATAACACAGGGGGGAGCAACATAGAGGCAAAGAGAGTCACAAGGGTTGGACTGATACATCGTCTCACCACAGTAACTGCTGGTAGTTAAAGATGCTTTGTCACAACTTTGTGTTTCCCTTTTCATTTCTTTTGAGATCTATTTTTATAACCAGTACACTGCATGGTTTTTTCCACAATTTGTTACAAAAACTGACTTTATGCCATCAACCTGCCAGGGGATGATGATGGAAATTAACCTGTATGGTTAACTCTGGTGCATTTACATGATTGACCCGTGTGCTAATGTTAATTAATGTTCTTAAATAACATGACATTTCTTTCTTAAATAGAATAAATTAATGTCATTTATATAATTATGTGTTTACTTACCAGTAATATGTAAGTAAACACATATTAGGTGATTGTAGGTCAGCTGTTGGAGAAGAATGGTCACTTCTTATTGAAATATGCTTGCTTACTCATTGTTGTTATTCCTCTGTGTGGTAAGATACAATTAGATAATTGAGTAATTTGCTTGACATTTGTTGAATTTGAAATTGTTGGACAATGGTAACGACAGAGCAGAATGCTTCCCAACAATTAATCTGTTCTTTTTGACATTTGAGAATGATGTGGTTGCATGCATGAAGAGCTGACTCAACACACACAGTTAGGTGCTTTGGGACAAGTGAGCGTCTTGTGCCGGAGGTTTTGTTTCCATCTAGACAAGACTACAAACAAATTTGGACATTTTTAGCAGCCTGGCTTTAGGGATGTCCTTCATATATGGTCATCAGTCAGTCCATCAGTTTGGTCCAGACTGAAATACCTCAACAACTATTAGCCATAAGATTTTGTAAAGATATTAGTGTTCCCCAGATTTCTACTGACTTTCTACTGCTCTACTGCTTTTCGTCTAGGGCCATTAGAAGGGTAGACATATTCACTAACTATATCCAGTGACATATATTAAATCTGCAAGACAGATTGTGACAAAATTTTGTACAGATATTCATGGTTCCCAGATGATAAATCCCACTGGCTTTGGTGATCCTTTTAATTTTCCTCTAAAATATCCATCTGTAATTCTAAGCGACATATCTTGATTAGGAATGCCATAGCAGCATAAAATAATAAGTTTTAAGTGCAAGCTCGTGGACACACACAATCAGGGGTTAAATTAATCCAGACCAGGGTTGTCTGGGGCTCAGCCTCAGCACATAGGCTCTACTTCAGCAGCCCACCCAGGCAGACACAACCCAAATTTCTAATTTTCACCGAGGGCTTGTGGCCAGCAGCAGCGCTGGGTCTAACCTGTGTAACGGTAGCAACGCAAGATTTACTGATGCGGTGGGGAGTCAGAGCGGTCCGGAACTGGAATCAGATGTCAGCATTTTCATTGTGTGACCTTAGCATTTAGCTCACAGCCACGCTGTGCCCAAATTCGGCCTTGATGAGTCACTTGATGGCTATACTGTAGATTCTTAAACTTGGTAATTATTCTTTTCATTAAAAGATTATACTGTACCAAAATTCTTTCACCTTCTTGACTTGCAAAGCCTTAAGAAAAAAATGCAATCATCATATAGTTTAATGGTCAACAGAAAAAGCCCATTTCCAAATACAAGTAGAAGCAGTTTAATCACCATATAAAGCGATTCCACTCCTAATGTTTCCATGCGGTATTATTGTTGGTGCCACTGTCACAGAGACAACCAAATTGCTTTCCATTTCCCTCAGAGCCTAGCAAAGGGACTTTTTTTTCTTTTGCCAGGTAGAATTTTCACCGTTACTTTTGCCGATCCACCGTCAGCCATTTCTATTGGTGATAGTAGCTGCAAAGAACTTGGACCGATAAACTTTGGTAGCTGGGGATAGACCGATAGTTACCAGGGTAAACAGAAGCGCTATCCTCTTCTGGTTTTGGTTGCACAATGGTTGACGCACTTCCTTTGTGCCGTAAATCGAGCCTTCATTTTCTTGGGAAGTCATACCCAGTGGTAGCTCTAACCCTAACCCAGATGAATACTTTAATATGAACTCAGTGGAGTGAGCAGATTCAAAGGTCTGGGCACAGGATCACCAGTTGGCTAGTAAAAGCAAGGCTTATAGGGAATCAGTCTAAAAGTGATGGTGTCATTGTTTTATAGCCATCACATCGTGCAATAAACATTAACTTCATAATGATAAGTTAAAGCAAAAAACTTGTCTATTTCGATTTTAAAGTAAAAGAAAAAAAACTTTAAATAGATGCAGAATTTGTGCTCTTAGACATTGATGTATTCACTGCAGGTCAAAGAAGACAGATTATTGACCTGCCACAACAGGACATCAGCGATCCTCTTCACCTTATTGATAGAATATCACATTTGCAATTTCCATACCCTGAAGTGTGTTCATCCAAGCTATACCTTGACTTTACTAGAGGGGTTCTGCGACTGTTCAGACATCCCTACATCTGGCTGTCAGGATGCCAGGATCACCTCTGACATGAGTTTGAGGTCATCATTGTCCAGATGATCAAGAACACAGGCTCCTCCTGCACTCGCTTAAACGGCTGTTGTGCGTTTGATCTGTTTACATTCTGGGCTGGCACACAGGCAGACTGACACCGCTGACCTTATCCACCGGTGCTTCCTGAGAGTTTGTTGAAGATGAGAGCAGCATGCAAATGAGCTCTTTTAGCCAATCACCAAGTTGCCTGCAGTGAGCCTAGTCTAATCACTTTCCCCAGGAGTTGGTTTCCCTCATAGCGGATGGTCAAAGAATCCTGGATGGCTCGCCCTCCCCCCTCCTCCCTTCCCTCCGTCTTATGCTTATGATTCCCATCTCCGTCGCTCAAGGATGTTTTTTGTCCAAACTAAGCTCTGCTGATTATAGTTATGACGGAGTCTTTGCTCATGAAAAGGACATAAATCATTCAAGAGTGGATCTTTTATAACTTAAGGTTTGAGGTTGTTTACTTTTTGGATGAAAGATACCCTTTTGGTGTTTAGTTCTAATACCAAGCCTGTTTTCTCTTGAATGTTAAGGACAAGTAATAAAGGGAGTCCAGGATAAACAGTGTCTAGGACAGGTGTTCTGCATCAGGGAGTTAGCCCTGTTTTTATTTTTAGCTGCAGACCTTCAGGGGTTCTTCAAAATGTTTTGGTATTAAGGCTGTTCTCCTGTGGTGCACTGTGGCACTGTCACTCACTATCATTCAACACCGGTTTAAGGTCTTTTTCAACTAAGAGGCAGTGTGCAAGATAAAATGTTGAAATACACACGCTGTAACCGAGGAGGAAGTTTGGATTGATTGCCATTACATTTCTAATTTTGTTTAATGCTTCTTAGTTATGTATTCTGTTCTAAATAATGGGAACATTTTTACAGATTAATACAAATTATCCAATCAGACCAATTTGAATCGTTTGGCGAGACAATTATTACACTACTGCACCGCATGGGCCCTATCGAACAATAGCCTTTAATGCAGGAGAACTCCTGCTGAACCTCATCTGCATCTAAAACCTCTCATAATATTTTTCGATATGGTTAAGGGACATGAGAGCGTTTTTAATTACAGCACTTTTCTCCCGCTCTTAAGTCCAAATCAGGTTGACTTTGGGGGATTTAATTGCAATTCACAAAAGTGGCAGGCCATTACATCGACTTCATTGAGAGGGGAGGTTTAATTTTCATGCAATTCACAGTTAAACCAAATCATTTGTAGTTGCCAAGTAATGGGCATGGACGTGTTTATTCCACAAAACATAAATAAGCGTTTGGCAGATGGCTGCCACAGCGTCTTAAAATTTTCACAATCTGAATCTGCTGGGTAAATACATTCTGTTTTGTTAAACAGACCACCCTGTCAAGCATTTCCAACTGCAACTGGCATGCTGGAGTAGTGTTTGGATTAGTACCCCGCTGATTAGAGAACTTTTCACCCAGTGGTTTGGTGGTTTGAAATATGGCAGAGAAAATCTTGGAGAAACAAGTTGAGAGACACTGTGTTCTCCCACAACATCTCCAGCAATCTGGCAGGAGATCTAAATGAATGAATGTAAGCTTTGAGTTAGGTGTCATCGGCCCACATGCTCCACAGTTATCCCCAGCCATGCTGATTCATCCGCGTCACGTTGGCAATTGTATAAACATTTGTGAGACTGATTCAGTAATGGTGCTTATTCCAGCTACTCTGAGTCTAACTGGGTAGATTCTTGTAATTCCTCTGAACTTTATTCAGTTCTCTCAGAATGGATGAAAGGAGTTGCGGCTGCCAGTTCACCACACGGCCCCCTCGGAGGCTTAGGAAGGAAAGACGAGACGAGAGCTCCCACTAAGCTGCTCGGAGACTGCCATGTTATTGACAGTCAATGCAGCAGACTTATCTTTGCCGGCAATGACGGGAGTCATTGTGAACTTTCAATCTGTGTCTTACATGCCCACAAGAATTGACGTAATAGACTTTAGAAGTCAATCGATTATAGACTAAAGAAAGGGAAGTAACCTTTGCTACATGGTGTGAGGTCATTGACGTAAGTAGGGATTCTGCAAAATGGCTAGTGCCTCAACTCTCCTACAAAATATGTTCATATACTACGAACTTGCTTTGTCACTTACAGTACAGTAGCTACATATGATGTTCGGAGCATCTCTATGATTCGGAGGTTGTCTGCACACGGCTTTTATCATGGTTATGGTGAGAGAGGATCCATCTTGTGTAAATACGTCATGTCGTTCTTGTTGTAATTGGAGCTACTCAGGAGGGCTTGGGATTTTGAGGTGTTCGGGAAGCCCTTCGCCGAGGAGCAAAGAGTGTTACTGGCATACACTGATTTTTCTTAATACAGTATAATAAAAATAACCTTAACCTTGAACTTGATTTATGAATTCATTACATGAGAATCTTAATCCAAAGCACATTACACTGACTGCATTCAAATTAGCATGTACGCATGTCACATAGAACTGCAAATGCAACCTTTCTACAAGTGTAATGGTGCTGGATTAATTTGCTCATGCTAAACTACAGTGGTAGAGTTTCATTGGTAATGGTGCAGCATTAATTGCCTTCAACAATAGCGGTGATGAGACAAGTTAATAGAGGAAAGAATGGTTGCTGGCAGCAAATGGAGATTAAAAGCTCAATGGAAAGAAGAGGACTGTTTTCCACACAACGCAAAATAACCTGACCCAGGTCTTCATCAACTCAGTATTAAAATTATTCAATAATCAAAATGAAATGGTGAAATTTAACTATAAATTATTTTATTTAATTATCATATAAATGAACAAATCAGATATACAATCCTCAGCTACATTGTTTGTTTGCTTTACCTCTCAATATGCCACAGTGCTACCGAAAAATTACATTAGTTTGACGTCCTTGCAGGTGAATTAAGTCTTGCATAGCCTACTATGCAGTCGGACTGTCCACCACAACAACAAACAGAGAAAGTCAGATTACAACACACACACAGAGAGCATCACCTAATCTCTGCTCAGGATGCCATTATACCACAATCTCTTTAGAAAGCAAATAGTTGTTAGCTGCTACATTAATGACTTACAAATCACATAGAGTTCTTATAAGTTCACTGGCGAGAGTTCTCTCCAGTGCAGGAAAGTTCACAAAGTGTAACCGGAGACAGTTATGTCTTGCGTCCCACAAGTTAGTTTAGGCCAGGGTCGGCAAAGAGCCATTTTTGACCGAAAATAACGTTAAAAATCTATCTGGAGGGGCGTTGGTGGCTTGGTGGATAGATCAGGCACCCCATGTACAAGGCTGTTGCCGCAACTGCGCTGGTTCGACTCCAGCTTGTGGTCCTTTGCTGCATGTCACTCCCTCTCTCTCTCCCCCTTTCACACTTGGCTGTCCTATCAATTACAGGCAAAAATACCCTAAAAAATATCTAAAAAAAAAAAAAAACATCTATCTGGAGCCACAAAAAACATTAAGCCCTATAATAAAGTTAAAACAACCTATTAAATCTAAATTAGCCTGTCAACATTACAAAAACATCTAAATGAGCGTTCGTTAATATGTTTTACCACCAGGTGGCATTGCAGCGGGCTATTTATGATAATTTGGAACGTTATTGTAACAAGAGTTGGCACAATTAAATTCAGTTTTCTTTCAAAAAATCCATGACATGGCAAACTAGGGAATCTGAAACCTACTGTAGCTACCACTACTGAGATTTGCCAAAATGTAGAGGAAAAGGCACCAAGCTGAAGACGACTGACGCATATTTTAGTGGCCAAAATGTTAAATGCTACACAATTTTTACAATTGGAAATTGCCAGTATCACTTTAGGCCTACAGCACTGTTAAATGAAAATTAAAATTTTAAAAATAACTGTTCAACATGTTCAACATGTTTAGGTTAATAAAACACTTAGGTGAGGTTAGGGAAAGGTTGTAGATTAGGTTGAATCCTGAAAATGTAAGCGCATTCCTTATTGTGCTTCAAGTCATCCTTTAGTTTTCCAATATTCAACCAAGATCACAATCTTTCCCTAATTTTTTAAATAGTAACAACAGAAAAAAAATGACTACTGGTAAAGTGAAAGTATCCACTTATTAGCACCAGACTTTGAGGTCCTCTCAGTTCTGAGCCTTTTAGTGTCTTTCAGTAATTAAATGTTTTGGTTTACTGACAAATAACTATTATAGTTCACTCAGAGCTTTCTTCAGCCTCATTATCAGTTGCAGTACAAACTGCAAATATACTGATCAGGGCAACTGTTGTACATACATAATGTTAAGGGTTTTTTGCTGACCCCAAGTGGCCAAAGAATTAATTCATGCAGATTTAACCAAGCGCTTCAAGTTGCCAAAACATAAACATACTTGATAACTTTAGGCAAAAAATTGACAGTGAACAGCTCGACGATGTGTTCAATATAGAACTTTATGTTACATCATTAAAAATGCATTCTCAGTGACACTGAATATCCTTTAAACTAGTTGCATAAAACCAAGCCATTTAGGGTTGAGTTCCTAAATAAGGCTGAATGTGAGGATCGATCACTTCTTCATCCTACTGGCCAGCTCCTTTCTCTGAGCATATAGCTATGCCCAAAATCAGTCCCATGTTCACTCACCCACTACAAGACAATCAGTAGTTCACTCTGTAGTGTCACACAACAATCGCAATCTATAAAATGAGAGATGAGATTGGTAGCAGACAGTAGTAAACATGCCACTGACACTACCTATTCCATTCTACTGTGGACCTTTTAAGCAGATTATATAACATATACATTACCCACAGAATTTGGACACTTAAATAAAATGGCAGAGAGTTATTATGTAAAGGAAAGTAAATAGAAAAGGATTTCAGAACCAGCAGATGTCTGTGGCAAACCACTGTGAGCGTCTCTAGTTGCTTAAATGGCCGAGCAGTTCAGAGGTCATACCAGAAACTGCCTCTTTGATCCCTGTACCCTTCCTTCTTGGGAGGGGGGTTCATTCATCCATATATTTGTTTGGGGACAGGAAACAGTTGGAGCGTTTAGCTTCCCGTCAACCCTTTGCCCTTGACTCTGTTCTGAACTGGCCCTGCCCAGCACATCATCACCGCACCACTGCGTACCAAGACACCGAGATGACATGCAACATGTCCCCTGACTCCAGGAGAGGGGGGAGTCATCATTTATTCTTTCACTCGCCTGCCACCTCTTTTGTCTCCTGGCTTTTTAATTTCCCTGTCCCTTGTTTTCTGTCAGCTGATGACGCATAATATCCATGCCTTGTTTGAACATGTGGAGGTTGGATGCTCCATATGAGGTGAGGACTTGACAGATAGAGATATGTCGGCATTATTCCCTGGGATCTGTGACAGGTTAATTCTTAGAGGGTTGTAAATACAAGCACAGATGAATTATGCATGGAGATATAAAAGAAAGCGATGGGCTCTGTGGTTCGACTAGACGGAGTCTTTCTTAACAGCTTAACATTTGAATGCACGTTTGCTGTCTGAAATGGAGCGCCTATAACCATATGCATTCATTCTCAAAAAATATTAAGCAGACATAATACTTGAAAAGCCAGTTTGGAATATTTTCCGTAGGTGTGTGCAGGACTATTGCTTTCTCAGCATAAATGATCATAACAGCAAGGTTCCTTTTGTTGCTGTAAACTGAACCTACAATAACATCAGACTGTCTGTCATTAATAAATGTCTAATAACCATATACATACTCTCACCTACTCAAGTTCTCTGATATCTATATTGAAAATAAAGACGTTTTATAAGCAGTTATTCTATGAAACAAATTGTACAGTTCTTTCATTGTATTTTACACTCTGCTACTTCACTGACATATGATGGAACCAAGCTGCGTAGTGTGGCAGACTGTCAAACCTTTATGGACTTTGATGTTATGTTTGCCCACTGTGTTTGATGTAGTGAAACTGAGCAGGCTGTTCTCATTCACTGTCTGTACTTATACCAATAAAAAGTAATGCACTATAATCCACATATAAACCACGTAATCGTGAGCCATGAGGCTGTGATCGTATGACCTATCCTCCCACATATGACGCAAGCAAAGGTGGAGGGGATAGGGATGCAATCAGGGTGGTGGACAGGTCAAACAACCACAGGACTTTAACCCAGAAGACTGTGGTTTGAAAAAGTTGACTTATTTTAAAGTCACGTTAAGCACTAGGGATGTGAACAATCAAGCAACTATTCAATTGAACGTTGCTGCCCTCGCTAGTCGGCACCAGAAATACTAGTAGGTTAAACGTAAAATTATACATGGTACAGATGACCCCAGCCAAAGGCCAAGGTGGGGCCCATGAAAAGGTCTATGGCTGACCCTTGAATGGGATCAAGTACAACAAATTCCTCACTGAATTCAATCACTGATGATAAGGTATTCTGAATTGGTTTGGTACATACCCTGGAGTAGGGTATAGCTGTGTAGTATCGGTCAGGTGCGCTATGTGCAGAGCTCACAAGTGCCGCTAATGTCAGCATGTGAGGCAGACTGCTGCCTGATTATCTAAGTCAGAATGTCTCACCAAAAAACATCAGGGGCTCCTCAAGAAAAAGCCAGGGTATAGAGAGAACCATAAAATGAACGGAGAAGAGAGGCAAGGACCAAATATCTGACAAAAAAAAAAAAATTGTGAAGAAGCAGCAGGTATGACAGGCAGAGCTGAAGGTGAGGAGTGAGGCAGAGTATTTTTTTTGCAAATAAAACCTGCTGTAGTGAGCTCACTTTTACAGCTACAGCGAAGACATGGGTATTTTATTAATCTAGAGGACCAAAGGCATCCATTGGTATCAACCATGTTATGTTATCTAATCGGAAAAGGGGCCAAAAAATGCTCTACAGTTATGCTAAATTTTGGCATGGGAAAAAGGAACATTTGCCATTTTTCAAAATGGTTTATTTAAATATTTCTGCATACTGGGGTCCCTAAAGAGTCTTGGAACTACATAAATTGGGTATGACTGGAAAACTGAGAACTGACAGCCATAAACTCCTTAGACTATTTCAGTTCTGCACACAGTATGACCAATGTTTGATTAAAGTAGCCCTCAAGACAGAATGAATAAATGAAGAAAATTAATTATTTGTTCACTCCTGATTTGACCCTATGATTTAATACCTTGCAGTAATTTCCTCAATCAATGTCTGATTTTAATTTTCTCTAATCAGTGAGTGGGGGGCATCTTTTCAGGCCAGTACACACATGTGACTACCTCTGCCTTTCATTATTTTATCAGATATATGTATTTAAGCCTTAAGGAAAACGAGCTGGAGCACTGCATTACATAACAAAGGCCACATATTTGTATTTCTAATTAGGAAGGTTATTGTTTAAACTGTCTAGGAACTACACTTATAATGAGATGATACACCACGATCCATCTGATTGAGCTCAGCAGGTGATTGATCGATCGTGTACGTTCACTTGTGTGCTTATTAAAGCAGTGTGTTGTAGTGTCAGGGAAAAATAGAACTTGAGTCTTAACAAGTTGGGAAAACAAAGAGCCCAATCAGTCACAATTAGGCGTTGATGTGTGAGTGAAAAAACCCAGCTGCACTACAGGCTGAAGTTAGTTTGATAATCAGCTGTTAGACAAATGTTTAACCCAAAGCATCAAGTTCAATGTAGCTATTGACCAGCTGGATTTGTATCAGCAATGGTTGCATTTAGACTAATACTTCCATTAGGGGTACAGTACGGAAGACGAGAACGGTCATGTATTATTCTTTTTTTTTGTGCACTGTTATCTTGTGATTGTGATTGTGATTAATTCGTTATCTCGNGTATCAGCAATGGTTGCATTTAGACTAATACTTCCATTAGGGGTACAGTACGGAAGACGAGAACGGCCATGTATTATTCTTTTTTTTGTGCACTGTTATCTTGTGATAACGACTTATTAATTCGTTATCTCGAAATAACAAAGATTGTTATCTCGAGATAACGAATTAATTAATTAATTAATTAATTATTTAGATAAATGTAGTCAGACAAATTGATGGGGTGCGGGGGGGCGGATGGGAGGGGTGCGGCCGCACCCCCCGCACCCCTAGTTCCGACGTTTATGGGAATACCACGATGTGTTATCCAAATAAGGGCATGTACGTCACATATAGCAGATGATGTGATTTCCTGTCGATGAGCAGGATCACTTAACCGTCGCCTGTGTGTGTCTTCTCCTTAAATGACGAGGACTAATCTAAATGCCGTCTCTAAAAGAAAGACACAATGCAATTTCTGCCTGTGTTAGACCTTGATTAAAGTACATCCTGATGCGTTGATCAATAATGTGATCTGCCATTTTCACCTCCCTGGGACACCAGTGGCAACTCTTGTAGGCTGAAATCAGGACGATCACATTAACCAGCACGCAATCATCAGACTTGACAATTATCATGAGAAAACAATCTTTGTTATCTCGAGATAACGAATTAATGAATTTGTTATCACGAGATAACAATCTTTGTTATCTCGAGATAACGAATTAATTAATTCCTTATCACGAGATAACAGTCTTTGTCATCTCGAGATAACAAATTAATAAGTCGTTATCTCGAGATAACAATCTTTGTTATCTCGAGATAAAGAATTAATTAATTCATTATCTCGATATAACAGTCTTTGCTATCTCGAGATAACGAATTAATAAGTCGTTATCACAAGATAACAGTGCACAAAAAAAAAGAATAATACATGGCCGTTTTTGATTTGAAAATTCTAAAACTATAAAATGCAGATTTGGTTTTTTGGTGGCTTCATATTCAACGACACGTATCTGACTGAAAAAGTTGTAGGCTACTCAGAAATCATGTGATCAATCATTTATACTTGTGCAATGGTGTGTCTGTGTCACACTGCAGTTACAATTCCAAAACGCTGGTCGGCAGCGGGGTTTCTGTGAAGTGCTATAAAGTTTAGTTGATTCAAAACACACCCCAGACACACATTAGTTTAGTTGATTCAAAACACACCCCAGACACACATTAAACATGGCTTAATAGAGACTATTTCAATTATAAGTACACAAATCAGCTTCGCTATAACTCGCAGCATTCACAGACAAAGCACTTGTCTTTATCTGGACACATTTTCCCCACAAATACAACACGCTAACATTATTAACACAAGCCTATGGCATTTTACTTTCTATAAATTAGCCTAGCGGCTAGCAGACTTGGGACAACAGCAACATTTAACAAAAGTAACGATACAAAATTCAGTTCCTTTACAACTCACAAGGTTCACTAACAAAACAGCTGTCCTATACTGAACACAATCATAACATGCTAACGTTATTAGCCGAAGCCTGTGGCATTTTACATAATATAAATTAGACTACCAACAAGCAGAGAGTTCTTCTACTCATGTGAAGCCAGGATAAATCGCACACCACCTTAAAATGCTATTTTGTGGAGGCTTTATTGTTTTCGCAAGTTCTTGTTTCTTATCTGTGAAATGAAAGTAAATAAAAGCTTTGTTTCCACTGAGGGAAATGGTTTCAGTTAACAAAAATAGACAGGAGGTCTGTGTCACGTATTGCATTTCTGGGGAGGTGCACGTCAGGCTACAGCATTGATTTGACGCAGATATATCCCGCTTAAGCAGTGCTGATCAAATTTGAACCAATATTCTGTTACTGCATTGCCTATTTCTTGTCTAAACTGTTTTGAGAAACATATTTAAGCTTAACTTTTAACTGTAATTTGAGATCATTTGTTAAATATCATATTGTTCCTGTGTCAAAATGGCCAAGCTCACATTACGTCACCCACCAGTGGGAGCTTTATTGGTCTGGTGCAGTGCAGTGCAGGCCCTGGTACTTGACACAAAAATCTGACATAAGGATTTCCAATTAAAATACAACTTAAATCATTCTGTGCAAAAAATTGGGGCACTCTTTGTACGTATGTGATTTTTACAGTTGTATTTTTGCACATTAAGTTTGGCAAATATAGTTTTAAGTTTACATGATCAGCGATATGAAAGTACGTCAGACTGCATCCTCACTTCTTATCTCCTTTCATATTCTAGATCAACAAACTTTACATAAGATATTAAATCTATTTTGTTCCCTTTAGGTTTGAATTTTAAAGCAGGGTGACAAAGATGAATCTCATTAGCATTTACTCCTTGAGGACCCAAATTGCAAGAGATAAGACGGTATTTTGGAATGATTCAAAGGAAATCCTCTTACCTCACTATATGACTCAGCCTCCTTTCTTCCAGTAGTCCAGCCACATTTAACTAATTTGCTGTACACTCACATGCCGACGCATTTTTGCTGCCTGCCTGGCAAAGGCATACTGTAACACGAGCATGAATGTTTCATCGGTGAATCACAGTGTTTGTCTTACACCTCACTACACAGGAAACTATTTGTTATTTCAGCGTATGTGGTGCCTGTCAATACCAACGAGACAGTAATTCTTTGACAGTGACTGTGATTCAGAGCTTTGAATGAAGTATGTTCCTGGTGATGATGCTGTTGTGGTGACTCTGGGGTCTCAGCTATTTTGAGATTGCCGCCCCCTCCTCAGAGAGCTTCCCTGACCCGTTTTGCCGTGTCCATTTCACCTCCGCTACCTTTTCAAATAAAGAAATAACAGGGTAACAAGACTGCCCACACTGTAATTTCAAAAATAAAAAGGAATTCCTTCACCATTAAATTAAATTCTTTGTGCTCCCCCAGCCTTCAGTGCTTTTACACCCATTCAGCATCCTTTTATGTCTGACAAGCTGAATGGGATTCTTGTAAAAGATACAGTAATTGAATTACTCCAAAGCTATTTGGCAGGCTGGCTCTCTGCTGCTGCCCAAAAAAACTCAACTTGGCTCACCCGTCTGCCAAAGGTTTTTTTTTCTTTGCAGGGAAGTGCATGTGAATGTGAAGGACTTCCCCTCCCTCAAGACACTGTCTATAATTTTGGCCAGACTGAGAAGTGTCAAGCAATCAAGCATTTCTCCCATGGGAGGGGAACGCTCTGAAAGCTTTAACCTCAGAAGTCTGTGTTGGTGGGAATACTGCTGTGTTACAACGACAGCCTTTTTTTTCTTCTTTTTTCTTTTTTTAAAAAAAAGGCCACATTCACCTATTTAACATGAAAACACTGCAGATAACCCTTTCCTGAACGTAATACATGAGATGCAATATGATATTTACTAGAATATTGACACTAATCTGTAGTGTCTCTTATAGTGGCTTAGTGTTGTGTGGTGAATTTAGGAAATCAGGCTCTTAAAAAACAGAGAGAAACTTAATTTCACAATTCAAAGTGCCAAAAGTTTCAAATAATGAGGTTTAATCTTTAATAAGGCTTTAATCCATTCTGAATGCTCCGTTTCCAACAGTTTTTTTCTTTCCAAACAATCTTGTGACTGATTTTTTCCAGGCTCCAGGCACGCTACTGCAAGTGTTTACATTATGTAGCCTACACTGCTACATGTAGCTACATGCTAAGTCATGGTAACATGTAATCTCGGTTGTTGATGTTGTTAATTTCTCCCCGATTTAAGATCATGCTGGAACATGTCTGATTGTTTTTAGAAGCTTTTATTGGTAATTTTTAAAGATGGAAAGTGCCACTATTCTCCGTTACAGTCATTCCTGTAACTGAGCAAGACGCTGCCTCAGAAGGCCCATGTGAAAAAAACATTACTGATTTAAGTGTACATTATATCTAGAATATTTTAATTGCTCTACCTTACCACCAGACAGCCCTTTCCCACCGGAAAATGAAGCTGTTATTTCAAAGCCACAAAAACAGTAAGTCAAATTGGGGAACACAGGAGTTGCTGGTCTACTGCAACAGAAATGAACAAGTTTGCCGATTTCACGTATCTCAGCAACTGCAATCGATCAGAAGTGATTGTTGTGTTGAGCCCACTGCCATGGTGATTCAGTCTTAATCAGTCTAAATAGTTTCACTGTAATTGCATTGCTAGGCAATTGCTAGGTGCATGTTTAGTTCCTTTCAGCTGATGTTATTCAGATTCAGTGCAACAGAAAATAAAAATGGACCCATTTACAATGTTTATGTTGTTGACTTAAAAACACTAACCCTGTCCACTTCTGCGCAAAGTGAAAGCAGAAGTTTGGTTCTGTTCCAATTATGTAAGAAAGTAAGAAAACTTAATTTAAAATCATATGGACATTTTTAATAATGCAAATGACAACAGACCCAGTCTTTTAACATTATTTTACTCAATAGTATGTTGTGTGGTTCACTAAAGCCCAGTTCAGACTAATGATTCGTGACAAGACGAAACTCTTTTAGAACATTGCAGAGAAAAGTTGCAGCGATGTGAAGTGGCCATCTGAGCTCAACTCAAGCCGGCGGCTGATGGTGTCACCTGCAACTCAGCTGGTCAAATCGCTGGTGGCTTGTTTAAGACCGGAAAGCCAATAAGCTTGTAGTGAAGTCTACTGTTTGAGTCAAAATGACCCCAGACAGCGCGTTTCTCTTGCTGCAGTAGGCACTGCTGCACACTGTATGTGCTTATGCCCACACTCATTCACACATTATCATTGACTGATTAATTGGCGCTGCTTATTTATATTAGTGTGGCATATTTATTATGGTATTATTTATTTATCATCTGATGCTCATTTTGTTTATGTTTTTGCCGTTTCATCACTACTACAAATGCAACCCAGTATCTCACTATCACTATCCTCATTCATATTTTAAGAAGCTACAAATTATAGCTGGTCATCAGAACAGGAGCACAGGGAGTTGTTGCATAGAGATGATACACCAGCTCGTCCAGTTGCATTGGTGTGAACCAACAGGTTTTTAGAACATTACAGAACAGCACATTGCAAGTAGTTGCTTGTTTTGTCTCATTGCAAACCTTTGGTCTGAACTGGACATTAGAATTCTAGGCAAAGATGGCAGTTAAAAACAAAAAGTCTAACCTTGTTTATTAAATGTTTTTGTTTTTAGCTTCTGAACACTATTAAACGAACACCATTTCCCCTAAGCCCTAAACGTCACAACTTGACAAATGTGGCAAATTTAAATGTCATTTTCACATCTCTGTTTGTATACAGGTTAGTTTTAGTTGATATGTGTATCTTTTTTCTTTGTATAGATTCAAGCTACCCGTTTCCCATGCTTAAACTCTTTATGCTAAGCTAGGCTAAAGACATCCCAGCTGCAGCTCATTAGTTAGAACACAGACATGAGATCGATATTGTTCTTCTCATTTAACTCTTGCAAAGAAAGCGTATTTCCCAAAATGTTAAACTAAGGTGTTTATATGTGCAGCACATCAACATTGCATTGTGTCCATCTAAAATACCCCAGAAGTCAAAACACTGGCTGTGTTTTTTTGAAAAGGTCAAGCATTACAGGGCAGGAATTTGTTTTTTTATTCTTTTTTTTTTTTTTTTTTTAAATTTCAAGAAATCATGAACTGAGTCAAAGGGGCAAGACTTGAAAGAGAGAAATAATGGCGAGATGACAGGCAACTGTTGCGACCCACCACCCCTTAGGAAACCCAGCCATCATGTTGTCAGGCCATATCGATCTCTGAGAAAGAGTGAAAGAGACTGTGCTGTAGAGAGGGAGAGGGGGAGGGATGAAAGTGCAGAAGGGAAGAATGTCCGTTTCCAAAAGTGGCTGGTGTGATTTTATCATGCTCAGTGAAAGGGTGACATTTCAGTAATGCTTTATTCCTCACTTTGGCATTTCAAATTAATAAAAGCCTCTAATAACTATGCAGATTGAAAAGATGGAGGACGAGTTGACACACTATGAGCTAACACACTGATGAACAATGCAGCAATTTCACTCTCGCTGTCTTCTCCTTCTTTCTCTCGCTCTCTCAATTTCATCCCAGTTTCTATCAATTTCTCTGCGATGACCCCTGCATCTCATTGTTAAAGGGCTGAGAACTGAAGTCTGTGTCCTCTGATTTTCTTCTCAATGAGAGAGTACTTAGAATCCCTCAGTGGCAGATTGATGTGTTTTAAAGCTGCTTATATGAAACTAGCGAGAGTCAGAATCAATAATGCAATGATTTTAGAATACTTTATCATTGTGTTGTTAGAGAGGAGGCAATCTAGGGTAACAAATGAATTACACTCTCATTTTTGTTTTGTTTTAAATTGTTTCAAACTATAGAGCATAATAAGAGTGAAATCAAGTAGATCAAATTTGGGTTTGTGTAAAGAAATTCTGGGTTGCTTCACACGATGTGATCAATGACAATCAAGGTATAGCACACACAGAAGTCTGGTGGATTAGCAAGGCTTGGTGACCCTTATTAAGGCCATTTATATCTGCAAAAATAGCTGAGGGATATGGAGAAAATCAAATATCACAATATTTTTGACCTCGATATAAATATTGCAACAATATTGTAGTGTTGACTATTGGTGCTTTCACAAAGCAGTCTTGGAGTTCAGAAAAATACATCACTTTATCATAATGCAGCCTTTAAAACCAGGATAAGACAACACTCACTATATTATGATATCCAAAATCTAAAATTCTATCTATTCTTACGTCACAATATCAAAATAATATCAATATATTGCCCAGCCTCACTTTTATACATGTCATTTTGCCATGATAAAAACAACAAAATGCCAATTTATCTAAAGAGACGATAGACGGGAGTAAATATAAACCATAGATCTTACATGTAAACATACAATGTTTTATTTGTAATTTTTTATTGTGTCATGATCATGGCTGGTTTAGTACTCTTTGTATTAGTAACGTACCTCATATTTGTTGCGTATATGACATTAACACTTGGCATGCTAATACAAATACGAAACCAAACTGGTATACACAAAGCATCGTATAATGCTGTTTGAAATATGTCATCATATGAGACAAAAAAACTCAAAGACTGTGCAGCAGTGGTGGGCAATATGGCCCTAAAATAATATCACAATATTTTGGGGGATATTTGCGTGAACGATATTCTTGACAATATGACAAATTACTGAGGAAAAATATTATTATTAATTCAAGAAAATAGAATTGCAGCAAAGTAAGTGATAACCTGTGACAGGCTAAACAACCGTGAAGTCGGGAAAAATTTTGCTTTCAGCTATGCTCGTTGTTGCTGCGGGTAACAGCATGACGTCAATATGACAACAACTAGAAATATCGCAAATAACACAATATACAGTTTTTATATGATCATAAAAATTATACCAATATTATCGAGAACGAGATGAAGGGACACACCTCTACTGTGCAGTATGATCAAATCAAAGACTACACACTTCATATGTTTTTCAACAAGTTGTGGATAGTAACACGGTTGATTTACTTAAGTATTTGTACTTGAGTATTTTTTTAAATAAATTGTACTTCCAAGAGTAGTTATTTAGCAGCATACTTTTACTCTTACTTTTCGTTTTACTCTTCTTTATTCGTACACATGCAATTAAATATATATACTTCTACTCCATTACACTGGGCTTTACACTTCTTGCTACTCTTACTAAAAGGTCGCTTTTAGCTATAAATATTTATTTGTATTAACTGAGCTCACACAAATGACAGGGATTGTCTGACAGCGAGCAACGAGATAGCCTGTTGGTCTACACACATGATGCACACTGTGTCCAAGCCTCTCCTTTATGCATTCAGCGAGGATTACACCGGGCACAGCTTGGCCACGTTCCGGCTGTGATGTTCCCACCAGAGCTGATCACGGCCAGTCAAGAAAACACTAGTAATTCCACAAGACGCACCACAGTGTTTTCTTCTTATATTGTTTTAAGAGATTAAACAGTGCTTAACAGCATGTATTTTCCCATTGGTTGGGTTCTGGATATTGAAATTTAATGACAATTAACCTGCACATTTGTTAATACCCGATGAGGACCTGACTTTACATATAATACATTTATGTAATTAATTGCATCTAATGAAGTTACTCACTACTCAAGTAGATACTTATTTAATCTCACTCAGGTAATGTTTTTCGGATTGCTTTTACATCTTCTTTAGTGGGCTGATTATGAATACCGTTGTTTTTTTGGTTTTTTTGCCCTTTCCACCAGTGAACCACAACATATAGATCTTGTCAAATGGCTGAGACTATCTTTATCAAAACATGATATTTTTTTAGCACGGCTAAAGCCAATGAGACACGAACCTACAACCCTGGCATTGTTAGTGCCATGCCCTATATCTACAGGATCAAAAGAGATGCTTGTAAAATCCATCTGATGTGTTTATTTTACACACAAATATCTGCCTGCGTTAAGCATTCTCTCTAAAGTATCTTGACAAGAGAGATATCAATTTTTACCACACAAGCAGGCAGCGTTTCATCCAGGGGCTGCTTTGGAATACAGAGCGCCGCAAAGAGAGGGAGAGATCTAGCAAAGAGAATTAAACATCCTCTCATTATAGCAATGTTAAAGCGTTTTATTGAATCCTGACATCAGAGGGAATCTAATCCCGCACACAACCAAGCGCACACATGCTGAGACACGCAGCCACATACACACACACACACACACACACACACACACATACACACACACACAAACGCACTCTAATACACAGGAAAATATGCAGGTACGCTCACATACAGATAAACATACACAGAATAACAACAAATACAAATGTACAAATGACTTTGATTCAGTTCTCTCTATATATATATAAACCTACAGAGATTTTCACACATGCATGCAAATGCACACATGAAAGCCCACAACCATCCCCCACGATAATAAGGCGGTGTTAAATTTACCCCAGTGGGATTCTGCCACATGGGACTGATAATGAGGCCAGGTGTTAATTAATGTGGAGTGCGTTTCCCCTCGTCTACCGACGCCCCGTGAATCCCAATCAAGGCTGGATCGTGCCGCGGCTGATTTGCCAGGCAGTGTACTTCAAAAGGCCAGACTGGCTGTACCGCAGTCCTCAAAGGGACTGCTTTGGCGAGGGCTACATTCCAAAGGGCGGAGTGCTTGGCATGTGGCAAATCGAAACATGAGCGCCGAGAGAAGTTTGTGTTTTGGTTTTGATCCGACGTCGGCGTCGATAGAAGGCTACAGCCGTCACCTCTGCACCCTCTGATGTGCTGTTTACTGAACCACCTGATGCATATGTTTTCATTTTGTGTGCCGTGTGCAGCCTCACACATGACACTCAGAGGAACACACTGATGTGTCTTTGCAAGTCTTACCAACAAATCACAACCATTGAGTTATTGATATTGTGATCTATTGCTACAGGATCAAAGTTTGACCAGACTGTGACTACATTCAGACTGCAGGCATATTAGATTTGTTTCTTAAATCAGATCTTAAAGACAGACTGTCTGCACCCTTATTTACAAGCACCAACCAGCTCCAATAGGGACACATGAGAAATGGGGGCTAACAACAACGACTATTATCAACACAGAAAAATGACTAAATAATCACAGAAAACATTCAGTGTAGGATTTATCATCATGGATTTATTTGACAAAGACACCGCAGGTCAAGGCAGGAATACAAAGCTCCTGAAAGGGATACAATCACTCCAAAGCCCTCGTTGGAGCTGCATAAAGGTTAACGTTAGCTTCTGGGCAAAATTAGACAAGTCTCTCTCATGAAGCATTCCAGAAATATTTAACGTTAGCAATGTTATGCTGTGTACGACATCGTCAACCCCAGAGTTAACTTCTATATTGCCTTGTACATACGATTTTTCTCATCAGCCCTATTAAATGCTTGGTGAAACAGCTAAACTGGAAAAGCTCTGCCTCAGTGATAGTTACTGTAGTAGTAGTTAGTTAGTTAGTTAGTAGATAGTTAGTTAGCCCCGCACTTTCGGTATGGTAACTTTGGAACCAAAAGTAACCCTTCAGACACGGTACCAAGACCCCAGGTCCACTTTAGTGCTGCACGATTAATCTAATCGCAATCGCAATCGCGATGTCAGGCTGTGCGATTACATAACCGCATAAAAGGCTGCGATTTGCGATTTAATGTAGGCTAAATAAATGTTAACGTGTGTGTCTGTGAACGTGACTGCCTCTCCTGTAGTGTGTGGAGTTTGTTGACATCACGCCCACAAGCTATCCTGGTGCGTGCAGCAGTGACCAACAGAGATGCTGAACAAGAGCATGAGCTCGACCATGAACAGGCTGAGTTGGTGGCGAAAAAAACGTCTGTTACATGGCGATACTTTGGATTCAGGTACGGCGACGTTGAACAGAAAGACGTGCTGTGTGTAAAAGTTAAAGTCGCCACGTCCCGCGGCAACACGACCAATCTATATCAACACTTGATACGGAACGTGGCGACTTTAACTTTTACACTTTTACACAGTGCGTCTTTCTGTCCAAAGTCGCCGTACCTCAAAGACGTGCTGTGTAAAAGTTTAAAAGTTAAAGTCGCCACGTCCCGCGGCAACACGACCAATCTATATCACTACTTGAGACAGCACAGCACAGGGAAAAGTAGGAAGAGTGCATGCGAGAGAAAGCCGAGCCGCGTAACGTTAAAGACAAAGGGACAACTGAAAGCCGCCAGAGCTTCATAAAACAACGTCCAAGCACAGTTAAGGAAACATTTGTAGGTGTCACAGGAAATCATGGACTCCATAACAACTGAAAAATTGAGCAATTTTGCTCGGTTTCGGCCCACTTGACATGCTGCTGTGTTGTGCCATGGCGTGCTGGAATTTGTCATTTACGTGACAACGCCTGAACGCAACACAGGCTCGCTCCGCTGTGCGTACAGTTCCGTGCTGCGCTGCTGTGTGAGCAGCGTGTTTGACTGTGCTCAGTCTGTTGATGGTCACTGACACACTGTCTGTCCATAACAATAACTATGTCAGATCAGTGCCCCCTAACATAATGTAGGGGAAACACTGTATCAAGCAAAAAGACTCATGACACCATTTATTTATTTATTATATTGTATATTGTAATTATATTGTAATCGCAATCGCATAATGCACATTTTTATCAAATCGTGCAGCACTTGTCCACTTAGCATTTCCACCACAAGCAGTACTCGGAGTACACGGAGTTGTTGTCACTTACTGCTGCGTCCAGCACTCACTGTATTTCCTTGTTTATCGTCCACAGATATGCCAAAAAAACAAAAAAACAAAGCTTGGGCAGTCTAAACAAGGCCTAAAAGTGTACAGGATATACTGACCTCTACAGCATCAACAATGACCATTCTTTTTGAAATATTTTTCTGTAAAACATCATCACAGATTACAGCTGTTTGTGAGCAGCTTTAATAGTATTTTTCCCTCTATGATTGTTTTAATTTTTAAAGGCCTAAACAACTGAATATATCCAATATCTCACTATAAAAATAAACACAGTTCGGTGTAAGACAGTCATTCCTATTTTTTTCTTGTGACCTTTGAAAATTATCCATGGACCCCAGGTTGGTGATCATTGGATTATAATACTCCAGCATGTTTGGGCTAATTGATTTTCACACCCTTCAGAAATGAATATGAGCCAATAGTTGCCTGGACTGGTACACAAGTACACAAAATTGTTGTTGCACCGCACATGCATGATATTGAATTGCCATTATCTGTTGTCAGGTCTCAGACGTTCATAACCCTCCAACCTTAGATGTGATATGATGGTGCACTCACAGGTCAGATGAGCAATCCTCCTGTCCTTCATTCCTCTGAAGGTCAGAAGAATGAAAAGCCTGGCTCTGTTGTGAGCCACTGCTGGCCCTGACTGCAGGTCATTAAAGCTCTATTGAGTTTCTGCCAAAGCTCTGACTCTCCCAATATCTCACCATGGCTCATCTGAGCTGTCTCTTCCGTCAGGGCTTATACCAAGCCCTGAAAGGATCAACACCCAGTCCCTGTGTTCACTGTACACTTGAGCATTCCCTCTTCTAAAGAGCCAACCAAGATTTATCTTGATATCATCCCTTTTAGCTTGGCTTCTGTGTAGCACCACAAACGTATCATCCTCAGTTATATCCAAGTACCATGAGTGCAGGGCAAAGACAGCTTGCCTTTTTTGCTCTGATTGAAAGTTGAGATTTTATTGTGGTCTTAAAATGGGCATCTTGCGCTTTTATCAAGTGGTGCTTCAGCTCAAATAATCGTCAATTTTGTTGTCTTGGATCAACTCTCTGAACACTGAATCACAGACAAGTGATATCACCAAGCTGTCATTTGTCAAATTGTCCTCCTCTGGTGCGCCCCATGAATGAGGATGGGCATCGGACGTGTGATAGAGGGGGGGTTTGGGCCAGCGACAGGTCGGCAGGTGTCATGCGGCAGGTTAGGAGGTGTAAGGCCGAGCAGGATGATGTGCTGATTAATCCAGCAACACCTCTGGTCTAGTGGGAGAGACTTCTCTCACAGCCACAAAGACTCGGTAGCGACGAAGTAACTGAGGGCTCAGCACAAACGAGTAAAGTACACACAGGTCACTAGTCTTGCCACCAGACAATCAGAGATCTCCGCCTTCTGATAGTCTGGGGACACTCCTTTCTAAAGTGTGTTTAACACACCGGCAAAAACGGCCGGCAACAAAGCAACGCCTCTTGCATTTTTGAAAAGGACACGCCTTCTCGGAAATGTGCGCTCCCCCTTTTCTCGTCCGCAAGGAAACAAACACACAGAGAGCTTGAAAATGGATGCCGAGAGATTTAACTCCGTTTTATCAAACGTGTGCTCATCCGTGAAGAAAATATTTTTTCCAGCGGATGTCTTAGTTACAACATGATTGAGCTAACTGGAGTAGTTTCATGTCGTATCCGACAACGGGAGGCTTTTAACAGATGACGTCCTGATGTTAGCTTTGCTGCTACTGTTAGCTGTCCCTGTCAGCTGCAGCCACTGATGCTTTCTAGACATCGTGATTTCCCAAAACTGAATAAATACCACACATAGCAACACAAAACTGCTTTGCTAGCTCAACCATGTTGTAACTAAGATATCCGCTGGAAAAAATATTTTTTTCACGGACCGTTTAATGAGTTATTACCTATTACAGACACTGCTAACGGCTAAGAAATAGTAATGTTTGTTCAATCATTGTGTTTATAGACTTTACAAACATCTGATTAGTCTAAACGGTGATACAGTGATGTGAAAAATGTGATATATATAGGCGATTCCCTCTATAGTCCGGCCCGACGGATGAGTCATGGCTTTGTAAAAGATTAGGTTTGTTTCTTTTAGTTGGCGAGAATGTGTCGCCGCAAACACGACAAACATCCACTAACTTTGACGGCATTTTCTGCGAGCGCGGCTGAGCCATTTTGTACCGCTACACGTGTTTCTAGTCGGACTATGTTTACAAGCACAAGAGTTCAGTGAGCCACCGAAGGACCGCCCTGCGGATTTACTATTGGTTCTGCAACATAGGGAGTTTTTTTTAAACTCTGAAATTGTATCCGCCCATCTAAACACAAAATCAGGGAGAAAGACATCAGTCTTTAGTTAAGCAAAGCGTCTAAAGACTGACTTGTGAGTCTAACAGGTCACAGACTCCTCAACGTTATATTACTGTAGGTTTCACATTGAAGCTTTAACACAAATCCTACATATGAACGTTCTCACACCAGGTCGTCAAATACAGACACTTGTCTCACACCCATTGACGTATGATACTGATGCAGAAGGCACCTTTTGGCATCTCTGTGAGACACACAGACGTCCTAACATGTGGCTAACACTGATAGACAGTCGCGGTCAAGTTCGGGCAACAAAACTACTGGGTTAGATTGAGAGAAAAACATCATATGTTGGGTCAAAATAAGTACATAACGTGACATAAACATGTCATGTGAGTGATGAATGGATCTAAGTAACAGCACTGACTTTTGGTTTCAGTCTCCTGGGTCTGTGTTTGTTTGACCCCTTCACCCACCTCTCTCCTGCCTTATGCTGACTTTCTTGCACTTTACACCACATCAGTTGCTCTGAGTGTCAAATATTGCAGCAGATGGATTTCAGCATTCAGAATCACACACCGAGGGAAGTGACAATGTGTCAGTATCTGACTACCTGGCAATGAGATCATGCTGATATAACGGCAGTTGAAGCCTCAAGTTTGAAGGGAATCTCTGGTTTATTATAATGTTTGTCTTATTTTGGTAGTTGTTATGGCGATCATCGCTGTTGGTAATAGTGATATTGTGCGCATTAAGGTAATTGCAGTGACAATGCTACAACAAAATCAAGGCCCAAGAAGTCAGCCCATCATATACTGTTGGGTTTCCAACACATTCATTTACTTGGGGTGGTCCACCAATATATCTGTATATGTCGCCAGATATTGATTTTCTCTTTTTGGAGCTGGACCGTTAATTCGGAGCAGTGCTGGAATTTATAAACCGTTCAGTTATGCAGAGCTCCACACTGAAGCAGCAGAACACCAGGCACAATACAGTTAAACCCTGTTTCTTAATTCTTAAAGAAATGGAACGCTCTATTTCTCAGAACAACAGCGCTCTCATTTTAGTGGTGTGAATTGTTTTTCCTAGCTACTTTAGATGAAACTGGCTGTGTTCCCATGGAAACCACGAACCCCTTCATCCAGCAATAGGTGTGAAAGTTTGCTTTCACTCGCTTCTGCAGCAGCATTGATCTGATCTGATCAGCTCTGATTGATCCAACCACATACTGATTGGCTTACCAATTCTCCACCCCACGACTCAAACTCACAGAATGATCACAAAGCTTTCGTTACAAGGAAACACTGTACTGCACGTTTTGAACAAACCCACAAGTTAGCCAAAATAAAATAGTTACCAAAACAGCACTCACAGTAGGGCTGCTCGATTATGGAAAAAAATCCTAATCACGATTATTTTTGGTCAAAATTGAAATCACGATTATGCGTACGATTACGCGGCGCATGTGATGGCTTATATTGTTTACACGATGGCATGTCATTTCTGTCTCTATATGGTCGCATGTTTACAATTCTCTGCTCTCTGTATCGTGCACGGCGGAATTCGGCCCACACACACACACACACACACACACACACACACACACACACACACACACAGACCAACCTCTCTCGCTCTCCCTCTGCCATTTTCCGCATGCTGTTTTTGAAATCTTCCGTGATCACCTGCCCCTTGCATTATTCGTAGTTCACCTACTTGACTGGCTCGTGGAGTGAATAGAGGAGCGGGGAGGGAGCGGTATTGCACATGCGTGGCTTCCACAGAAGACAAAATAATATCTCCAGGTGTCCGTGACCAAAAATCGTTTACCCTCGATTTCATTCATTTTGAAATCGTCTGACCTCAAAATCGTAATCGCGATCACCAGACGATTAATTGCACAGCCTTAACTCACAGTCAAAAATCAGATGTCCTAATTTCAACTTTAACTTGTGAAATGATGCCTTTGGAGGTTGTTATTGACATTTTGGGGGCTCCACATTTGGCTATAACTCAACATGAAGTGGCGTTATTAGATAATCAGGATAAACTGTGGGTGAGTACAGTGCCAAAATTGTCACTACCAAGTCGTACTAAAATGGCCTCAGGTTTTTAATAATTCAAATCATACTTTTTATCATTTAAAAAAAGTTTAGGAAATTGTATCTTGTGCATTAAAGTAATGTAATGTAATACAAAAATGTATTACAAGCATATTACATTGTGGGTGGGCAGGTAAGTCTGGCAAATAAAGAACTAATCAAAACTGAATGAGTTATTATTTGATTGACCCACAATTTGATTAGTTATTATTGCTGAAAAACTGTGTTATATAATCATCATTATTATACCCTTCCAATGTTGTGGCTTCTGACTGATAAGCTTTTCAACTTGAATGAACTCTTTATATGCTGCAGGCCTTTGTTTATACCCAAAATAAATTTCCCTGAGGACTGTTAGGTTACTGATAGCACAATATTTCTTCTTTTTTTTCCTCCTGAAAACGGGGGTGCATTAGTCAAATAAAGTCAAGCCAAATTAATTTAGAAAGCATTTACTAAGCAAAAATGTGCATCTCAGAGTGACTTACACAGAAACGAAGCAGTGAGCACATATCAAACTTTAAAATGTCACAATGGTGAAATAACATGGTCGCCTTAAAAGGAGATGGCTGGAGCAGAAAACTGCAGCGAGTTCAATCTGTGATGTGAGCTTCAAGTCCAGAAATCTGTCAGCTAAACTGATTGGTTGGATTGCCTGCCCCCATCCTTCAACTGGAGCTGTCGCTGGCCAGAGAATTTATCTGCCGAGCCACATCTTGTGTCAAAAGGCACATCAATGAGAGGTTACGCTTTGTCAATCTCACAGGCCATATGTCACTCTTTTAAACATCTGCCTCACGTCACATCATTATGCGCACGTGTGTGTGTATGTGTGTGCATGAATTTTTTGTACTATGTGTGCATCTGCAGCCCATTTAGGAGAGAAATCATCCATTGCTATATTTATAATCCATTTTTGTGTCAATATTTTAAAGATTTTATTGATATAAATGTGCGCAACAGATATTATTCTGTGCTGTGTTTTTTCAGGTCACGGTTCATTGATTCCTATAATAGAAACCTTAAACAACTGAACGCCACCATGAAATTTCATCTAAATATCCACTGAGCCTTCATGACAATCTGAGGACCTGAATGTCCTGACTGCTTTATGTTCCAGTGAATGACATTTGGAGGCACATTCCCAGCTCCTGTGTCTCGCGCTCTTCCTTGTTCTTTTGCTCTCCTACTGTGTGACACCCTGATATTGGATTGACCTTATAGGCTGCAGAGATCGGGACATCATTAGCTGCGACCAGCCGCAGACTCGCTGCTCAGGCCTTCTGCACTAAGCCACTGCCCCCGGACAGATCATATAGCACTGATAGAAACCAGCTGGGCTAGGTTACACAGCAGCCATGGTGGCAATAGAGATGTCAGCAATACCTAGAAGAGACAGGCCATTAGAAGACCTTGCACCGCTGTGTGTAATGTCAATAGGTGTTGACTGAGGAAGACTATCTGACTTCTATGGCATGACCTGATGGGGATCCAGCTGTCTTACAAACCCAAAACAAAAAAAAAAAAATATATATATATATATATATATATATATATATATATATAATAATAATAAATAGAATATGTAGTGTAAGAAAATCTTGTGTGGTGTTCAAGAAAAAAATCACAGGGAGGGTTAGAGTTAGGATAAGCATTAATAATTACATGAATGTATGAGTAAACGTGTAAACATGCATCTCAGCAAGCTGCTTTCACCAAAGAACAGATTTCAAATCTACAAATAGGTCTGTCATTATAACTACTTTTGGTGGACAATATATTGACCCAGAAATAATTGCAATATTACTGTAATTTTGTCCATTGATGACTTGATATTATAAAAGCATAATTAAATAAGATGAGATAAGACAGACTTTATTGTCCCCAAAGTAAAGTTGCCTTGGATACACGTGGTACCTGCCATTAAAAGATCCCAAACAATGTATACATACAGCTCCTACATTGCACAACACATCTGTTTTACATAGTCATCATAAAAAAATACATTGTTATGTATTATGTAATAATGCAAAAACATCCTTATGTACATAACATATAAAAATAAATGCAGACACCATATATGTCAGAAACGTTGTTACTAATATCCCTGACAACTGAATACTTTAGTTTCCTATTGTGAAAACCTGTATCATTAGGCAAATGTATTCTATTGCACCTATAATATTTGTGTCCTTGTACCGGTTTCTTTTATGTGAACATAAATGAATTGTTAAAATGTGTGTAGAGTGAAAGACAGAAGCAGCGTGACCAGAAATGACAGCAAATCATGTTGGCGACATTTTTTATGTAAATAAACTCGCATATAACAAAAGAGCATTATCATACAATATATGGCCTCAATAATCTTTGCTGACCTTGATAAGTCAATAACGTAATTATTGTGACAGGCCTGCACACAAATACACTCATTTCTCAATCTAATTACATCATCAGCGTGTTACATTCTTATTTAAAACTGATATTACGATTATTTTTAACGTCAGTAATGATCTACACTAAATTACACTCTCATGGCAGCAATTCTTTTATAAGGCTGGGCCACATTTTTCAATTGGTCGATATCTCATTTTGGTACAAAACTCTTGTTTCTTTCTAATTCTCTGCTGACTATATCCCTCTCCCACAGCCATGATCACAGGTAAAGGATCAAGCTGAGAGGGCTTATTGTTTTTCAATAGCTGCCCTGCAGCAGAGTACTGAAGCCGTGGGTCTTAAATGACCACAGAAGGTATTGATCTTCATAAGGCACTGTTTTTGTTGTTAAATAACCACCACAGGAAATCCGATGAAAGGTCCTGACCTTTGTCTGAGCCTCTATCATTCCACCTTCACTGGGCTGTAGGAAAGCATTCCAGTATGGCGGGCTTTACTGGGAGCACGTAAATGCTGCGCGTGCCGCTTAATGTTAGATTGGAAAAGTGCCTTCACATTATTGAGTGTTATTAATGATGGAAAGGGCCTTTATGAAAGGTTTGTCCCCAGCCAGCTCCCATATGTGACCGGTTAGAATGATCACTTCCCCGAAGGCCTGAAGTTGAAGCAGGCAACGAGAGAATGATTATGGATCGAATTTATGACTTGCTTTCCACTGGTCTCTGAACACTTCTTCTGCTGGCGTGATGAAGCAAATTTCTCTCTTTTTAATGCTTCTATTTACTCCGCTTCTCACTGTTCAGCCGGGAAATTGTTTTTCTCATTAGCCACGGGACGCTGCGGTCTGACTTCTTTATATCGTCTGTGAATAAGGCTCCCATTTCGGAAGATGCAAAGGCAGCCACCCCGCTGCTTCCCCAAACCTATCCGTGACGACAAATGAAACAAATATAAGTGAAAATTCATGCTCTTGAATGACAACAGGGAAATCACTCCCTCTCACACCGTCTGTGTCTCTCTCCTTCCCTCGCTCTCCGCCAAGGTCTGAGCTCCGAGCGGACCTCCAAGGCTGTTCAAGCACAAGTAGGGAATATAACGAGCCTCAGCACACATCATTGGCAAACAGTTGACACAAGTACAATTTATTGTCCCTGTGGCCAAACTCAGGCAGCCAGAGTCCTTCCTATTACCCCTTAACTCTCTCTTTCACATCTCTGTCTCTTTCTGCGTTCAGTGTGGCCTTTAGAGCAACATGTCGGCTTTGCATGTGTGTGGGTGTGCGTGGGCGTGCGGGAAGAATACTTTTAGCAACTGAGATCTTCAAAAAAAAAACACGAAAAGGTGTACTTGTCTTACATTCTCACCCCCTCCCTCTCTCTGCTCTCTGTGTCTTAGCAGCATAACCCTTATTACCCTCCTAATTGGATCATGCAATGCTCCTTTGAGTCAGCTGAGCAGGCCTAGTGACCCACAATCCCTCAGTCTTGTTTTACCTCATCCCATAGTTATCTCTTCTACTGTAGCTGAGAAGCAAGTTGCTGATAGCATATCACAGTCCCACAGGAAATAAAATGGGCTGAGAAGATCTGTATCTAAAAACAGGGAAGTCGTACATACATCTCCCTGTGAAGAAGATAAAGCATCAAATACGTTTTTTTTCCTTGGGCGAGAGGAGTTTAGGGTCTTTACTCAAAGACAAAAAGCAGCCATTGGTCTTTTCAAATAACATATAGCAGCGTCTGCTTATCAGTATTCCTGCCAGTGATCTTCGCTCGACAAAGTGGCAGTCTCCGTTGAATGCACTGCAATACTGGAGAGATAAGCGAGTAATGTTGCAGATAACACTGTCCTCACCTTTAGATAATTTTGCGTGTAGAGTGTCGGATGATTGCTGATTATCGAACCGCTTTACAGTTGATCTGAATCTCATCTGCACTTAACCTCATTGTTCCTGGAGCAGAGGTGAGAGGAATGTCAATTGGAGTGTGTCTTGTGCTCTCTGGCTCCGTTTCAGCTCGCTCTCGCTGTCTCTCTTTGCCATTCACTCGCACACAGGGATACATGCTGCATGTGCACACACAAGCAAACACATTCAGAGCTCTCTATCCCTCTCACAAACAAACACAAACACATCAAGAGCTCCTCGTTCTCCCCACTAACACGCTCGCACAAACATCCAGACTCAGTGGATGTCTACGGTACAGAGCAGACACGGGCCCATGAAAAATGCATGTCCCTTTGCGTGTTTCATAAGAAACACTCATCGGGATTCCATTCCCATCTCAGCTGAAACACCACACAGGAATATCAATTACACTGGCAATTTGGGTGGCAGTGTAGGCAGGAATGGCACTGAACGAGAATACGGGATCCATGGTGTCATCGTAATGAGAGGGTCACTGTCTCCTGCAGCTCTTGGGCCGACATTGCTCGCGCAGATTATAAAATACACGTTGGCCTGAATGTGATAGAAGTGCTATTGAGTACGGTGGTGGAATCATGATAGGATGGAGAGCCGACGAGGCTCTGGAAAAGCAAATAACCTTTAGAGGCAAAATGGAGCAACAGCGGACCTGAGAGATGCTTTAGGGTTTGTAGTCGTGAGGGTGGGACTATTAGAGCGAGCTGCTTTATAACTAACAAGTGCTCTAGAATTCCACTTTTACTCTGAATATTTTATGCGAAACTAAATATTTAACTACCTTTTTGACATTTCAATTGCTTAACTTCCCTTCCTCAAACTACAGAGCGTAGTTTGTCCCTACTTTTATCCTCATTTGTCAGTTTTATTGGACAAAACTCTTCCTGCACAAAGGTAAACTAGTTAAAATTTCAGGTATTTTCAGTGTGGGCCTTGATTCCTAATCTCTACACCACCGTTAATCAAAGTTTTATTAGTTTCCTTTAGAGTTACCTGCTCCACAGCTAGCAGGGAGAGCTGCTCCAAAGGAGTCAACAAGAAACCCAGGCAGCCGAACACAAAAAGCAATTAAATCATGCCCTAAACCTTGTCAGCAGATTGTGAAAGATTAATTTTATGACCTGGCTCTCAGGTATAATTACTCGAGGTATATGCATTTCTTGAATCACTGCAGATACTGCCACGATTTTGTTTACATATGACACATGCACATGCACCCCACATATCTGAATGTTAAAAAAAAAAATTGAAAAATATTCAGGATTTAAGGGTTCCTCTGTGCATATTATGAAAAGAACACCACAATAAAAGCTATTTCTCCATTACTGCACAATTTCATTACTATCTTGAGGTATGTTGGCAAAATGTCATTTGTGTTTGATTACTGATGCCTTTTCATGCAAAATTAGCAACACTGAATTACACCGCCAGAGTTCAACAAATAACAGATACACTGCAGTGTTATATAGATATACTATTATAATAATTTACTTCCACACTGGATGTAAATTTCTCTTTGTATTGTATGGGTTAGTGTGATATCATAATATAAGACTAAATATCATCTTAGATTCTGGCTATCCTTTTATAATAAGAGTTGTTTTTCCTGGTTTTAAAGGCTGTATTACAGTAAAGTGATGATTATTCATCAAAAATCTCATTATATAAACACTCTGTGAAAGCACCAATATTCAACCCTACGATATTTATGCAATACCGATATCAAGGTTTTGGTCAAAAATAGTATATGATATTTGATTTTCTCCATATTGCCTAGCCCTTGGCTAGTGTCCCCAAATTCAACCCCAAATTTTTACTACTTGGGCACTGCACTTGCATCTTTTTGTAACAACTCACTGAAATGAGTCATTAAAAATTGTACCTATACAATGTCTAAGAGATGCACTGTACACATTTTTATACCCTGATTGCAATGTGCGCTTACATTTGTGTATCTATTTGCTTTTTTTGTTTGTTTTATAGGAGAATCCTTATATGTGCAACAATGAATGTGACGCCAGCACCGAGGAGCTGGCCCATCCTCCAGAGCTGATGTTTGACTTTGAGGGTCGCAACCCCACAACGTTCTGGCAGTCCACCTCATGGAAGAAATACCCAAAGCCCCTCCAGGTTAACATCACGCTGTCGTGGAACAAAACCATCGAGCTGACTGACGACATCGTGCTGACTTTTGAGTCAGGCCGACCAGAGCAGATGGTCCTGGAAAAGTCCCTTGACTACGGCCGGACCTGGACCCCGTACCAGTTCTACGCCACCGACTGCCTGGACGCCTTCACCATGGAACCCAAGACAGTTAACGACCTCACCCAGCGCACCCTGCTGGATATCATCTGCACTGAGGACTACTCCCGAGGCTACGTGTGGAAGAATGACAAGACAGTACGTTTTGAGATAAAGGACCGCTTTGCCCTTTTTGCCGGGCCACGGCTACACAATATGGCCTCGCTGTACGGCCAGCTGGATACCACCAAGAACCTGAGGGACTTCTTCACCATCACTGATCTGAGGATTAAGCTGCTGAAGCCAGCAACTGGAGCCACCATGGTGGATGAGAATAACCTGTCCAGATACTTCTACGCCATCTCTGACATCAAGGTGCAGGGCAGGTAAGACCCATTTATATTCCTTTGGTTTCTGCTTTAAATCAAATCAAGTCTTTAAGTTCGGGTGCTTCAGCAGCTTCGCCTGTCTTTTAAAGCAGCTTCAGTTTGTACATACATTTGTAACCTGTTTACAAAGTATTGAGTTTTCTGATTTTCACCAAAACCAGTGGGTATCTTTAAAGTCCAAACAAACACGTTGAGCTCAAACCTTCCTCATAAAACATTTACAGAGATGATTTTTAATTTTAAATCCTGCATTGTTCACATGTTCACTTGTTTACAGTCTTCTTCTTCACTACCTTTGTTGGTGCATTGCTGCGCTTCTTTTCATAGTCAACAAAGTCCCCAAAACCACAACACCACAATGGAAGTCTTTCACAAAAAAAGCCTCCAATTTTCTGTACACTAAAACTGCCGTTTGTTGGGGGAAAATACTTTTTCAAACAGCTGGAGTTCTGTGATGAGGAACTGTATCAATACTCCTCTGATTCCCATATTCCTCAGCACTGGATAAAGCCAGATCAATATTGACAGATGTTATGGATGGATTGGTAAAATTTATGGCATGAAATTATCACAGAACATCAGTATTAACGAGGTGGCAAGCCATTTGCTACAGAGTGCCAACAGTTTGCAGGGTTTTAATCCAAATAAAGACACAACACAATGATTAGCACCACTTCAAATACAGGGAGGGAGCTCATTAGGGAAATCACCTGCTGAGGTGATCAGCAGATATAAAAACTTACCGACTGTGGCTTCTTTGTGGTACTTGGCACAACCACTGGTATAATCCAAACTACTTTTTGTAGGTGTAAAAGCTGCCTCTTCTTGATAGAGTTGGGACAGTTTCCGGTTTGGCTGGTCCAGTCAGGTTTGATTTTATGCAAACCAGCTGAACCAGCATTTGTCTTTATGACAGGTTCTGGCACACAAAAATAGCCTACATGAGCAACCTGCGCTGATGGCGTCACTGCACAAAATCCAACTTGTTTTACATGTATATGTATGTATGTATAACAAGTTCCGGTAGAGTTGGGAGGGGGGAAGATGCACGTGATGCACATTGTGTTTGTTTACAATAAAGTTCCTGTGTTTTTTGCGGTACCGAGACAAGACATGGCAAAGGTAGTATCTCGAGAAAACTAAAACTATGTCAATATGGCAACATTTTGGATTTGAAGCTGACAAAAGAGGTGTCCTGACTGGCCATGAGTGACGCAGTGAGCATCACTTGACCAGAAAAGTTAACTGCCATAATGTAAACAAGAACGGAAGTCTCTGAATCCATTTTGATGCAGACAATTCCTAATTAAGTGTATTAGCACATTACATTAATGATTAAAACTTGAAAATACAAATCAAAGAAGCTTCAGTGCCTCCCTTCCTTAAGCCAGAGTCTTGCACAATTTGCAAGTGTAAACACGGAGCAGCCAAAGTGGTTGGGTGACCCAGAGTAAGTTCACCCCAGCCCAAAATTCTGTTTCTAAAATGAGTCTGAATCAGCCTGAGCAGATGCTGAACTCTCCTCTCCTAAATTACTTATTATAACCCAAACCTGACAAGGACAGACGGCTGAGATTGCCTCCTGTGAGCCGTGGTGGAGAGAAGAGTTTTAATGCATGTTTCTCTGCATTTTTTATTGCAGATTCAACAGCCATCTCATAATCCCATAATATGATATTACCATTATTGGGTTGGGTAGCACATAAATTGTGGAGAGCTGAACTTACTTACTGGTAATATTTTTTGTCTTAAAACATTGCTGTGAGTTCAATTAAATAACATAGATCCTTTCTTTTGATCACTTTAGATATATATGAGTTTTTTTACATGATTACAAAACTTTGCATATTTACATAACGTTTCTTATTGTAGTAAATTAACTTTTCAAGGGTGTATTACACCTACAGATATCACCATTTACAAGTGAAACACAAATTTCCCATTACCATATACACAGGTCTCCTCAATTGTGGAAAGAAGTTTTGTGTCTGATAAAAAACGTTGATGTAGAATCTTAATGAAGCAGAATTCAGCCTAAAGTCAAAGTTCTCTGTGTGCCGTTACGTTCAGGTACATTACCATTAGCTATAGAAACAGACAGGTTTACTGGTGTCCCTGAGGAGAAAAAAAGACTTTAAGTGATTTAGGTGCGACTGGAGATTAAGTCCATTTCATGTTTTATTGCTCATTATATGATAATTTAATGGCTCTTTTTAGTGAAATGTCCTTAATTTCTGAGTTCTTCCGGATGAATGATTATAAGAAACGTGAGCTGTGTTTAAGGAGAGGAACCTTTTGTATGGCTAATTTTATTTCTATAGCCTGGGTAAGGAGACAAAGCTCATGTTCATGTAAGGTCATGTAATAATAAATAATTAACTATGATTAATTGAAAGCATGTGATATGTAGTTTTAGTTTGATTAAAGCTGCATTAGGTGATGTTTGACCACTAGGGGGCAGCTAAACAAGCAGCTTAGAAAGTCCTTCAGGCAAACTTGTTAGCAAACAGCTACTTATTCCATTAGATACAGAACAACATCAACATTTATTTGGAGTCGTGTTTCTAGCCACCTGATTAATGTAAGTCTAACTTGCACTTTCCTTTTAGCTGTGGTCTGTTCTCTACCAACTCCTGAGGGAAAGATCAGACTAGATCAGATTAGCTGCTAATGGCTCTACTGTTCACCAGGCAGACGCTAACTTTGTCTCTCTGCCATTTGGTGCTGAGCAGGCAGTTTACAGTGTGTTTATCAGGTTTTATAGCTGAGGAGGGAGAATGATCAAAACATGCGTTTAGAGGCCCGAGAACCAAAACAGCAATCAAGTAACACATGGAAAAGGTTTTAGAGCTGAGAGGGACTGCAGAGTTGAGTGATTTGTGTGGGTTTGTCACTTCAAGCATCCCCCTTCACATCACACATAGTACTTTTATCCATCGTTAATGTAAAAAATATTGATTAGTGCAGCTTTAAAGAGAGACAATAAGAGCTGGGAGATAAAATGATAGTGATTATTATCTTAATATGACTTTCCTCTATAGAAATATAACACATTCAATAAATGTTTATTATAATTAAAGCACCCTTATGCTGGTTGAGGGGGGCACTCATGCACTTTAAATGCTAGTTGCCATCCACCATTACATGGTAATAGCCTAAACATGAATATTACATTTTTAATGGATTTTGCAGGAATGTTTTCAGGATATCAAAGATTCAATAAATATTCAATATAGTTTTGATCCATTTATAGGCAATATGTCAAAACAGGATACAGAAAAGATACAGTTAATATGTTAAAAGATCCGAAAAATATCTTGTTGATGATTTCTCAAAAAAAGGATACGTCAAAGATGAAGTTGATGTTAAAGGGTCTATAAAAGGATCTTTAGTGGATACAATTTTAGGAAATTTATATGTATATTTCAAGATATCGCAAAATATGATACATAAAAGATGCCTTTAATATTTTGAAAGATCCGCAAAAGGATCTTAAGGGGTCTGGTTGCCACCCACGAGTTCCCACTTGGCTCATTGTGATTATGTCATGGATTTTAAATCTCTTTTCTTGGCTTGAGGAAAATTTTATAAATATAAAACCACCATGGCTCAAAACTTAAAAAAGGAAGATCCATAATTGACCTTGTTTGCAGCTGGAGGTTTCCTGTCAACAGTTTTACAGACGTCTCTTTTATAATGGTGGTCTATGGGGATCATGCTTTTTGGGCTGCAATACCATAAGTGGCCACTGGGAAAAATTGCTCCAAGGCTGAGCTGCTTTCCTGGGGGCCTGGTAAGGTAACGTTACTACAACATTTAACAGATTCATAAAGTTCTTTTTACTATGATTGTTTTGTCCACCATTTATCCAGGCTAACACTATCAAATTCACCAAATAACGTTAGCTAGAGTAGCTGTATGGGTAATCACTCATCTCGTGCAAATGGTTAGTTAGAACTCGCAGCTACTTTATTAGAATATGACACAACGTGAATAAACATGACTCAATGTAACGTGATTTCCATGTCCATACACATGATTTCTGCCTGAGTCGCTTCGGATAGATTTTCATTGGCAGTGAATGATCCTATGTTACTTCACGACATCATCAAAGTCCGTTTTTTTTGTTATTATTTTGATTTAGAAATTGCAGAAATTACATACTGTACATTTAAAACCTGTACCAAAAAATACTGACCACAGTTGAGATTTTTATTAGTTTATTTTTTTCATATAGTCAGCTAAAACACTTACAAAATGTTTTAAACCACGAGCACAAAGAGTCTGACATACCACTTGCCAGAATTAAGATTTCTTTATGTTGATTATCATGTTCTGAATCTACCTCAGAATTGTGAAATGTTCTGCTTTTTGGCAATCGTCATGCTCTAATAATAAGTAGTTTAAACCACAATTAATAGTCTGGTTTCCTCAACTTTCACGTAGGGGCAGAAATCAGCCATTAAATGTGAAATTAATAATGATTTGACATTTATTGTGATAATAATTAATGTTGTCTAAAATGGCCATAAATATTATCATGATAAACATTTTAATATCCCCCAGCCCTAGAGCCAATCCTGTGTTGCCTCTTTGAATTTTGGTATTTCTCCCTTCCCACTTCAGATAAAAGTTTTTCTGATTTTAAAACCCACATTTTCAGTAAAATTAAGAAGACTTCCTTTGTATGTCATTAACACAGCTTGCAATGTTGCAGCATATAATACATTCATCAGTGAGTCATCAGAATGCCTCTGTGATTTTCAGGGAATGGAAACATTGTCGTTTCATGATGCATGAAAATGGCCCACATGATGGTCGTAAAGCCTCTACAGCTGCTCTCCAAATGGGACCTGTGTTGCTTGCTGCAGTTGGTTTATATGAGGATAACTAGGTTGGTAATGACCCATCAGATGGGCCCTCGGTGAATTGAAACAGTTAGTCCCTAATTAGAATTCAGTCGACTTCAATGGCAGATTAGAACCATTAGCACGTTGGCTAATTGGTAGGAGACTAATCTTGTAATTAAGGGCATTTGCAGCTGATTAAATGGTAATCATCAGAGACACATCAGTGAAACGTGCAGACATTCAGAATTGCCAGGCCGTGGTTCCAAATTTAGCCTTGCCCTGTTTAATAATGAGCAGATTTATGGTTAAATGTATGAGGGTTCCCTTTTGAGCAAGCTACAGTTTATGCTTTAAATAACACACTTTCAGAGATCTCTAGTATTTTTTAATCATCTTTGAGAAATCTGAGCAAATCAGTCACTGAACATGAGCCATCATCACTGGCAAAATATCTGACAACACTTCACCATGTTTGATGTTTTTGATCCCATGCCACAACAAGTTTTTTGTAACTGTGGCGGGTGATATTCACAGTTCAGCCCTATCACAGAGATATACATGTTCTGCAGTCAAACACACTCCTCCGATATTCACACTGGTACTGTAAACATGAATTGATGAGCCCTAAATTGCAAGGCCTGCTACCTAGCACAGAATAGCATCTCCCACAGATATCTTATTTTGCCATTCATTAGAAAGAGTGGCAAAAGGTTGGATGGGAGGAAAATAAGCTATTTTGCCCAATTTTCCATCCTGCCCCTGGGCATCAAATTCAATTTTCCACCAAAAGTTTGCAGTGAGAAAGAAAAGAAAATAAACATACGATTTCTGTCCAGAGGTGGATCAGTAACTCACTTGAAAGAGGGTGATGGGTGCGGGGGGGAGACTGATTAGAGCTCCCAACAGCCTCAGCAGCCTTCTGGCTACAACCAAATGTGAAAGCCTTATCACAGAATGGCTATCCTGTCCGAGAATTCCCAGAATACCCCACAAACGCTGATTAACTTTCACTCATACAAGGCTGAATATTTGCAGCGTCAGGTAACATGCGGACATGATCGCAAATGTCACAGCTCTAGATGGAGAGATACTGGCACGCTTTAGAAACGTCATATTCGCCTCATTTTACACATCTATTTCAGAAATGGAAAAAAAGTATTATGAATTCACTGCTTGTGTGGAGTTACTGAAGGAGTGCTTTGCAAAGATGAAAAGATAATATAAAAATTAGTCACAAATGAATTACTCATTTAATTTGGGGAGAATGTTAGAAGAAAAATCAATCATAGAACAATTTAACTCCCTTGAAATCCAGCCATTAGCAAGGCAATGTTTTCTTTTTTTTTTGTTTTGGAGAATTTGTCACTGAATCTTTTATACTCTGAAGAATAACTATTTTTTGTTGTCACTTTTAAATACCTCCAGATACAACAGAGTTGCATAGCAGAAAACCCTCAGCAAACAGCAGTGCACGATACACCAGTTTGTCCACCAGTATCCAAGAATTACATTCATATTGGATGATTCTGCACTTCATGATTTATGACCAGATGTCAACGGTCAGTAGCAATGCAAGAAGTAGTGAGCCCTTTATGTAGACAGGTAGTAAGTAAAGGTGTGCAGGTCAGGGTGGTGGATTGCTGGATTTCAATACCTGACACTGAACCGCCATGCTTTTTCTTCCCCTTTTCAATAACACACACATCTTGCAAAACCATTTCCACTGCAAACCTTCTGCTCACTGCGACCCCAACTCGCTTTCTCAGAGAATGAAGCAACGTAAATAAAGCGATCAATCACATTCTTTACATCCATCTGGTGTTGCCATAGTGCTGTTAGTGAGGAGAAATCTGACCCTGAACTACAAAAGTTTTGCTGTATAGGTATCAAACAGCAGAACCTCTATTAAAACCTTCCATTAACAAATGAATCCAACTCAACTCTAGCCGTACCTTAGTCACACCGTAAATACCACGCACAAATATAGTAGGAAGAAAATTGTGAAATTTCATGCTCTGGCTTTGCTTGAGCTGAACTTGATGTCATGACCAGTTTAGTTAATGCAATGAATATGTGGATGTAAATAAAACAGCACCATCGACACGGTTCCTTCGTGAGTCTGCACAGGTTGTGTGTACAGATCTTTAATGAATGCCGCTTATTATCTGTAGGTGTTTGGAAGCCATTGCGAGAAATGACAGACATTCCTAACTTGAAAGCCCGAGGCAGGCTGAAGCAAAGGAGGTACACCAATAAAAGTAAATAACATTTCATTCAGAAATAAATCCCGGGAAGCTCAAGATGCCACACATGACATCGTAAAAGAACCGTAGTAGATTCCTCCTTTAATAATCTAAGAAAGACTTGGTAAAAGTGGCTTCACAAGGCTCAGAATCACACTGTACTGAAAACACTGAGACAAATCCTCCTGTACAGTCATCTTGTATGATAGAGAAGACACAAGGAGAAGACAGAAGGGGGATTATTTTTTCTGCCTCTCCTGAGTAGAGAGTCGTGTGTGGCGGTGCTGACCGTGTTATTGATTTCTAATGTTATTCCACATCAACGGAAAACAAAAACCTTGAACCGTGCAGGCTGTCCCACCTTTCACGTCTCCCTCTCCATCGTTCCTCACTTATTGATCAGATGTCTGCTCGTTAATTAAGACATGACCGCTACCGGCTGGCTGCGCGGTCAGAGCTGCACATCTGCAGGGCTGCAGCGGGGGCCTGGGAATGAGAGGCAGCTAATCCATAAGTGCTAATGTGCTATTTCTCTCATCCCCCCCGTGTCATTCTCTATTTTTCCCTAACCATTTCTCTCGTTTGTCTTTTTCTTACCTCACTGATTCTTTCGCTTTCCCTACTATGTAGTATACCAACATGGTGTCAAAGTAACCATGAAATAACTTTTCAACAGGGCCACACATGAATATATCAAGCTATCAATATAAACACATACAGAGAAATATGTGTTTGATAGTTAGTGGTATTCATACAGTTAATATTTAGTGGGATTTCTACTAAAAATATGTGTCCATTCCTCAGTTACCCTGTAAATTATTCATATTCCTTTGATGCCTTGTCCGTCGGCGTTAGATCAAATAAATGATTCATAATTGTAAAATTATCTGACGCCTAATTTTTTAACAAATAATATTCATACTGGTTTAAAACTATTTGGTTGTATTTCCCGATTCTTGCTGATCAACAGTTTAGTGTGAAAGGAATTAAAGGCCTGTCCCAAATATAGGCCTGTTGATTCCAGTGATTTAAGCATTATATTATATATATAATTATATATATATTAGCCCAGGCTACTAATTGTGTTTTTTTTTGAATGAAATGCAATTTAAAATCTTCTCAGTTTTCATCTTTGTTAAACAGCTTTTTAGTCAATACGGGACGTATATTCCATAAACAACGTCAGCTTTATCACTTGGTTGGGAACACTAATGCTGAAATTCACTGTGCTTGGAGCTCCAGGAAAAAATCAACCTCTGATATGGAAATGTGCAATGGAACACTCATTCAAGTCAGAAATCTATGTCCAAAGCTCGGGCAAGATCCATCAAGGCCAAGTTCACCAACATAAACACACCTGACGTCACAGCAACATGGCGGCGCACACAGAGAAGCAAGCAGAACAACATCATCAATTATTTCATTTTAGAGTTTTATGCAAGTCCAATGAAGCTGATTTATGCTTGATCAAAGTCTTTGCAAGCATCATATCTCTGTACCAGTCCACACAAAACGACTGCACACAAGTTACTGGCTGTGGTGTGTCACACTATTACACTAAGCACCCATTTACACGAGGGGTGGGAATCACCACAGGCTCCACGATACGATATTATCACGATACTTTAGTTGCAATACAATATTACTGCCACAATAATGTGTTGCGATATGCTGAGTATTGCGTTAAAATATATTGCGATTCATTACCTGTTTGCAACTGCAAGCTATGTCCCCAAAGGAAAACTTTGTGAACGTCTGTTATCCAATAAGATCAAGTTTTCAGTCTGTTTATCTCACTTCAGTCATTTTTTTTGTAGTGGGCTGAAAAAGCAACTGATGATATTTTTCTAGTAGGCCACCTAAAGTTTAATTTGTATTTATAACATTAATAATTGATACAATAAAAAAAATACTTGGCACTGTGTGATAATGCAATATTGCCACACCAAGATTTTGCAATACTATGCTGATGATACTCTGATTTTTCCCCCACTCCTAATTTACACAATACACCATTTCTCTTCCAGACAACATTTGTATGTGGGGCCCATGTGGGTTATGCTAAGGCTACTTGGTACCAGGTGGGTATGGGCCCAAAACGGGCATCTTATCTGGGGTAAAGCCACCCATGTGGGCAATCGGCATGGGGCCAATATGGAACCCTTGGACAATCCCATATAGGGCCCATTTTCAGCCCATTTACTATCCACATGGGCCCCCATACAGATGTTGGCTGCTGTGGTAATAGATACAAGTCCCCTGTAGATGCTTGTGAAGCTCAGACACTTGCCATAGAAACATCACTTTGCTATGGGGGTCCATGTTCTCCCAAGCAGATGGCACTGGACTTTCCCAGTTGGGAATCTGACTTCAGGGGGCATTCCAGTTGAATTATCCAATGGGGAACTCGTAAATTCCGACTTTCCTGTTCAAATGGAATGGACCACCTGGCTGTTATTACCTAATAACTCATCGCTACTTAACAACTTGTTTTTGTAGCGCAACCTGTTTAAATTTAGTGATGCATAAATCTCTTAGTGTAACTTACATTATGACTAGGCTGAGTTTGCATGAAACAGCTGATGCAATCGGCTCCAGGATTACCACAAGCAAAGACAAGTTTACTTCTCAAAGACTTAATGATCACAAAACTAGAACATTTAATAATTTTTCATTCAGGACGATATGCCATACTTGATACTTGCAAGTCTTGTGCAATTCAACACCCACTGAAACTCTGCTTTGTAACACATAAGGAAGTAAGAATGTCTTATGTTAACATGACTGCAGGCTTGTAGAAATTAAAAAAGAGAGATGTTTTATTCCCTTCTGACTTTCTGTGCTGACAAATATTAAACAAAAGCAAATTTCAAAGACAAACAAAATACCCTGAATCTTCCCTCTGAGGTATACATGAGAGTTATTCAAAGGCAATTTGGATACAAAGGAATAATAGTTTTAGATAAGATATGAAACATTTTACTATTATTATATGCTCCCCGATGTTCCCCTTGAGCTATAGACAAACTCTGTATCTCCCTCTCCCGGTGGGAATCCCAGGCTCATAAAAATGCCGTATCACACACTTTCACTGTATCTTGCACTTAAATAAGAGTCTATCTAAATGTAGCGCCTCCGCAGCGCATTCACAGGACGGGCATTGCACCCCGCTGAACCGTGTATAGAAGACCTAAACCCGGAGGATAGAATGCCTTCCAATGGTTGCATATAGAAATACAAGAAAAATTGTAATGCTATTACACCATATCATCTAGCATATAATGTGCCAGGATATTTTCCTTCCTCATTTAAACTACTGACATCTGTCTATTCTGAAGAAACAGCCTTGTAACTGTTTTTGTGCCTCTCTGCCTCTTTCTCTTGCTTGTACATTTATTAGGTAGGACAGGATGCAGCAGGAGGAAATAAATCAATATTCCTCCTGAGTAAGTAAAGACTGTTGTTGAGTAGCTTGATGGAATTTGTCGTTGATTTGTGGCTCAGTGGGTGGAAATGATTTCATAATTTTTGACGATTGCAAAGTATAGAAGTGCAAAGATGGCAGAACATTCAGAGTTGCACAGCGTGTCGCTGGATTTTTGTTTTTATACTTTTTCCTCCGTCAGTATTTATACAGAGTAGCATACCCACATTCACCCTTATGTTTGAGCAATTTCTGTTTCTCTACCTTTTGGGATGTTTGCTGCACCAGATGGCCGCTTTTTCATTTCATGTCTGGCGAAGACATGTCAAAGTCTGCTTTTTATTTAAATTAGCCATTGCCAAAGTTTAATTGTTGATCTACTATTTGCAGTTTAAATCACACCCAGTATACACGGCACGGTTGAGTGGTGCAGAACGGTGAGCAACCTTTTGCTTTTATCAGCCTCTATAGGTAATGAAAGATTTGAAAAGATCTTGTCCTCGAGTTAGATTAATTCAACCTTAAAATTTCAGAGATATGTAAATTGCAAACAAGCAAGGTGGCAGCTGTGATTCAGACAGATGGAATAGTTTATGGAAATGTGGGGGTTTTAAACACTGGAGGAGATTTTTTAGGCTGCTTTGATATTTTTCAAACTAAATCTCTTTAAATTTTATACTAAATCTTTCATATATTTTTAAAAGGATTTAGTGTTCCTCCACATGAATTATGGCAAACTCCCTTTAGACCTTCATTTATTGAAGTAAGTAATCGTACTGTTAATAATAATAATAATAATAATAATTATTAGCTTTCTTTTTAAAATATTTAGCGAGCTAGCTTCCCTGATATCTATAGGTGGTGTGACCCATAGCTTTGGGGCGTAACTGACAAAGGCTGCATCCCTGATCTTCTTCCATCTGTTGCTGGGAACCTCCAGTAAACCAGCAGCAGATGATCACAGAGTTCTAGTTCTAGTTAACAAGGGAGTTAGCAATGTAGCTCAGTCCCAGCCCATGTAGGGCTTCGTATACAAAGAGGAGGAGCTTAAAGTCAATTCTAAATGTAACAGGAAGCCAGTGCAGAGCAGCTAAGACTGGCCTGATGTGTTCTCTCCTCTTGGTTCTGGTTAATAGCCGAGCTGCAGAGTGGTCGAGTCGGCTTGAAAGAAAGGCATGAGTCAATATCTCAGCATCTTTGTCATATAGAAATGGTCCTACCTCAGCTATGTTTCTGAGGTGGAAAAGTGTTGTTTTCGCCACCTTGTTAATTCGGGATCACACCAAGACTTGTAACCTCAGATTTAATCCAGGGAGTTAAATTCCCAGATTATTAAGCAGCATTTCTCTTTTTGTTTTAGGGCTGACAAGCAGGATTTCAGTTTTGTTAAAGAAATACAAAATGATCGTTTGTTTATTACTCACCCTATGTTATGTTAAATTCATAATAAAACTTTCACATTTTCTCACATGCGTCCACAGTGAAAGAAGTGAAAAAATTTGTCAATGAAGAGACTTTTTAGTGTAGTAATAGTGAAGTTTTAATAAAAGCACGTGTGTTGACCATACAACTGGAAAAACAATAAATTTAGATGATACAAATAATACAGACGTTTTGTTGGCTTTTCTTTATGGGGCGTGGTTGCACTGGAGAAATAGTTGATGACCTAAGCATCTCTAAATATGGCTACAGCCCTTCTACTAACAGCAGAGATCCAACAGATTTGTTTACTGAAGGGAGTATCATGCATTGTCCATTATTTAGCAGTTGAAAATAGTTGAAAAGAGATAAACTTACACGGCTGAGAGCCAAAGTAAACACCGGGTCAAGCTTATCAAACACAGGATGCTCATTTTCCTTTAAATGGCTACATTGCAGTCTTGCCCTTCACATAACCACACCAGCCAACACAAACAGCACACACAAATTCACTGGCTCTTATCCAGCCTCTCACATACAGTATACACACACGCGCACACACACGCCTCCAATCCTCCAAGCCCATGCCCTGTGAACCATGACAGCTGTAGCCAGCTTGATTGACAGAGTTTGAAAGTCAGGTTCAAGTGCAGGTTCACACGACCCCCAGCGTTACTCCGCTACCACCGTAAGGCTCTCTCTAGCTCTGCCAACGCCTGCTCACTTATCTTCCACCAGATGTCTGTCACATGCTGCGATGTTTTCTGCCAGTCATCTTCCAGTCTCCAGCGTTTAATTAGTGCTCATTAAGGCCCAGGCTTTCTTTGTAAATAATATATGGAGAGAAAGTACATCAACATAAGCTGTCTCTGGTGGGCCAGGAGCCATGAATAGTAAAATCATCAACATGTCCTTTTGCTACACTTATTGTATGATCAGGCTTTGCTCATAGTGGAACACACAAGGTTCTTCTAATGTATGTAGGTTTATTTGTCGTGTGTGTCCTCGCTTGAGTAATGCATGTTTTTTTGTCATTATTTTGAAGTATTAACAGCACTTCTAGAAAAACAGATTTTTTTTATTTGTACTTTCACCCTTCATACCGTAGTAGGTGAGTGCATGCAGTAAGCACCACTTGCATGCTTCTGTGCTCACACACACAAGCACACACACACAGAGAACACAGAGCATGCAGCCGGCCTCTGATTTCCATATTAATATGTCTTCCCATTGCCGATTTCTTCACGGCTTCCTCCTTGTCTCACTGGCTTACATCACATGAATGAGACGGCCCTCTCAGGGCTGAGGTGGGTAGACATTACCATACTGTATGCCTACATCAATGCACAACCTCAATAATAGGCCCTGTCATTGAAACAAATCACAGGCTTTCAGTGGCAGTGGCCCAAGCCACGTAAATTCAAATTTCATTTCGCCTCTGCAGAAAATTGAAGCAGGGGGAATTAACTTGTGATCCATTCCTAATATTTCTCCAACAATTTGGGGAGGCCTGGCGTGGCTACTTTATATTTCGATGGGGGACGCAAACAATTTGCTTGAGATGTATTACATTACACCCCGAAGAATGACAAAATTGGCCACAGCACAGAGTGACGAAAACAAGCCTAATCGGACTCTTCAATTTCACGGTGACACAGCCTGGTGTAATGAGGTGACTCTGTGACTCCCCTCCTCTCCTCCTGAACGCGTTCAATGCCATACGAGATGTAAAAAGAGTCAATGTAAAGTAACACTGTCAAACTCATTATGCTAGCTGGATCTGCCTTGTTCCTGCTCAAATTATTGTTGTTGATGTCAGAGACTTTTGTCTTGTCTTTTTGTATCCCTGCAACTTTGTCTTATGGAGTTTTCTAAAGGCAGCCTGGATGTAAACACGCGGCTTCTATTTTTTTAGTTAATGAAACTGGATAGATACTGTATTTAATTCACTGTTATTAACCTAAAAGTTCAAATCAAGTTAGGTTGCACATTACAGCAAATGTCCCTTTATCAAAATCATGTCTATAAACATTTACTTGTATTAGATCACATTATCTGAGCTGTATTATTCATTTGAATATACATGAATAATTTCATTTATTCCGAAGGAGTAAACATTGTTTAGTATCCAGTCTATTAGCCCAACCATACCTTTCAACAACAGGACGACAGGATATCAGAATTTATTCAGTTACTTCTTATACTGTATTTTAAGGAAATTATTTTCCCAACATTATGCTCTTAATGCATTAAGCCTCAAGCTGTTAACACAATACAATTCTGGTGGGGACAAAAAAAACTAATACTGAATTTGGGCCTAAAAGTTCTCAAATTTACATATATTGAGACAAAAAGCACTGAGGGCAGCTTTTAAATATGTATAAAAATGTGTTGGGGTTATTTAATTGAAAACTGCCGAGGGAATTCAAAGTGTTTTACATTAGACATAGGCAAGGCATTAAAACAAGATTAAAAAAGAGCAAATTAAAAATGAAAAAAGAAATTATTGTGTAGTACAAGATACTACTAAATGGTCCTAAATTAAATTTAACAAAAGGCAGTGGCAAACATAAAGGAGTTAAACCTCTTTTCCCAGAAGATCTGAGAGGTTTGGATGTTCATAACATAGCAGCTGACCAGTGATAATCATTTTTCTTTGGCTCCAAAAACAATAATTACGGTTTATCGTTGTGAGCCGGAGCAAAGTTTGCCATTCCTTCAGGACACTAAGAGACAGGATCCCATGGTAACAGGACCAACTTCCTGATTTTAAAACGACATTCTCCCATTTTTGGTCCCTGTGTAGCCCCCATGTATCACAGCATCCCCTTCTCTCGTGTAAAAGACATCAAACAGCCTTTCTATCCCTGTAAGGTGTTTGCAGGTTATTCTGGTATGTCCGCGTAACACATTGACATTCATCTAAAACTTTCAGCAAGGCCAAAGTTTCCCCTCTGCAGCCTTGATCTCTCCATATCTGTCAGAGCTCTCACTGGTCAGGATATGTGAAGCTCACAAAGTGTCTTGTTGAGGAAAGTTTCAGGAAGCCTCAGTATGTATTTATACAGCATGGAGGCACATTACAGGCTCTGACCATGGATGCCTTGTGAGAGGGAACAGGTGAAATATAGAGCTGAGGGAGACTGGTTTGCTCAGTCAGTCCTGGCAGTCAGAGTGGCGTTCATGGGTTAAATCTCTAATGGGAGAAAAGTCAAAAAAGGGGCTTTTCGGTTTAAATACTGTATAGATATTTTATAAAATTCTCAATAAATAATGCCTGCATACACGTTTGCAGGTTTAAGGCAATGTTTTTAGAAGATTTCTTCCCCAGAAACATTTTGTACTGTAGGAGCTGTTGCCACTATTTTCCCAAATGCAGATAATATGCAATTCCTATTATCTTTATTTTCCTTATCTTCATAGCAGTGGGGAATAATGTGCAGACATTTTTAGCTACCAGCCCTTCATCAGTGTATGACCTGGCCCAGGGAGCCTCAGGATTTATACCCCACCACAGGTGCAAACAATCAATTAGGTCAACCACATCATTGCCTCCACAGAGAGAGAGAAAGAAAAACCAAGATGAACCACAGGGAACCAACACCAAACACCAGGCACATATAGTCTTGTCTGTTAGTGAGCGTCAACAACTGTTAGCATAAAATAATCTCAGAGGGTGCAGACTTTATCTCAGGAGCACTGGTGTGCCAATTTGCAGGTCAGAAGACATCAAAATTGGTTTAAATATTTAATCTAAACTCGACCCAGTTACAACAGAAACATCTATCAATGCTTACATTCTTCTTCTTTAATGCCAAAGGTCTACACACATGTATTAAAGACCCCCGCACACCCACACAGGTGTTTTCAGTTATTCTGATTAATTGGACCTCGGGTTGAAGTTGGCAGAGCTATTCTGGGAATTAAGAAAGGTCACCGAACTCAATCCACCAACAGGCTTTATTACAGCGGTCATTTTGCTTTGTCAAAGCAGGAAAAGCACAGGTGTTACTAATAACATTAACAATGTCTGCGTTCTATCAAAGTGTCCCACAATACCAGGACACTGTAACCAAAACAGCTAAGAGAAATTCAGCCACTATTAAAGGCTCTGTATACCACATTCAGAGCATTAATACAGCCGCAAACAACTATGTGCTACGTGAAGATATTGGAGTAATGGCATACTGACAGAAGAATGAAGTCACAGTTGTAATCTGAGCTTCTCTGTTCTATGTTGTGGTAGATATTGCAGCCAGCATACATGTTAGTCCATGTGGTTCCATGTATGTCTATCCCAGTGGCTAGCTCATCGCTGCCCCTCTGCACTGTGCTCGTACAGCAGTTATACGCAGCTAAAAAGCTGATATTTTAAAGGCATTGTCATAGAAGAGTAGTAACGACCCTCCAGTTCCCTCCAGGGTTAACACCGTTAGCTCTGTCAACACCAAGCAGCAACAACAAGGTTGAAAAATTAAGCCAGTATGGAAGTGCCAAAAACCGCAGTTCCTCTAATAGCCACTTGAGGCTGACTCCAGAAGCCAGTCAATCCCCATAGACCCCCATGTTAAAAAATACAGCAGAAATTCACATGTGTACACCCAGGTACAAATAACAGTTTAGGTCTCTATAGCTAGTTTCCTCCTACATGACGACTGTACAGGGGATGGATTTTTAAATAACTCACCCATTTTAACTTTATTAAGGCTTAAAGTAAGGCATAATTAAGGGTCGGTCGCTTTGAGGGATAGGCTGTCTACTGATAGTGTCCTCAGCTTCTCAGTCTGTTCCACCTCCTCGACTGAATATGGTCATTTCTGGCTCCAAATAAATCCATCCATAATTTTTACAGTCTATGGTTAGAACTGTTGCCGTTGTTGAGCTTTGACTGGCTCAAATTCTGAATTATAGATATGCTCGGAATGTTGTATACAGCTCCTTTAAATTTATTATTTGCACATGCCCTTTTCCTACTGTGACATATCAAAATGTCTTTTTGGAAAAGGGCCTATACAAACAAAAAAGGTGCAATTAGTCCTCACCTTAACAGGTACTACAGGAGAGTAAAGGCGGATTTATATTCCCTTTAGGAATGAAAATGGACACATCAGTTTCAAATATTGGAAAACATCACTGCCAACATACTTTCATGCTTCCTTTATGTTGGTATAGAAACGTACAATTAATGGCACTGGAGGGCAGGGTCAAAAGTTTCTGACAGCAACAAACGTAGTTACAGTGGTAAAGAAGGTTCTAATAATGTACCTTTTAATCTTGGCAACAGCGGTATTCTGTGAGGCTATTAAATACAGTGCAACATTATTGATTTGTTCTGCCCGCCAATTTTAAAATGTCTTCATCATGCCCTTTGGCCCTGTCTCGCTTGATCCACACCACACTGCCTGCATGACTGCTGAGGGTACTCTGTTTCATCCGTATCCATACGCTTTCATAAAACAAGCACAAATATGGACAAAATGAATAAAGAGTATGGCTCCGTCTGTATCCGTATACGTATCTTACGTTGAGCATAAATGAGCTGTAAGTGAGACATCAATCAGGCACGGTCTGTACATACCTGCACCATCTTCAGAGGTCTAATTAGACGAATAGGCAGCACCTGTGTGTGCGGACTTGTAGAGCATACCTCTTTGGCTCAAGCAAAACTGTGTCAAACATTAGCCGAAAACTAAAATGGATTGCTCGTGTCAGCAACAGTACAGTTTCCAAGAGAACTGATGTGGCTCTATGTCTACTTTTAGATACACAAACTGCTGTTCCACCACCTTTAGCATAACATATCTATTATTATTCGCCACCTTACCGCTGGTAGCAATCAAATCAATAATGTAGCTAAATATATCAACGTAATGCTAAATATGCTACTGTGAAGACACCTGTAGCATACTGCAGATTCTCGCAGTGAAGAGGTTGCACCCATAATTCACTGATGATGGAATTAGGAATAAGCTGAATGGTTTTCAAAGCCAAATTTCTCTCTATATTTAATGCAGATTTTCAAATAATGACGTCTCTACTGGATGGCTCTCATTAACAGGTCATCACTTATCATCAACTTTAATTCTGCTACATTCTTTAGCTGCTCTTTAGACTACTAGACTCATTATGGCTTTTATAACAGCCATATAATTTCTCCCTATTCAAACATTTCTTTTGCCTGACACCGAGTTCACTATAATTTATCAGCTCTGAATTTTAGAGGCAATGCAAGAAATGGAAGTTATATCATGCTTTTTAGTCTTTCACAATTACCTCAGGGCTTTAGGCTTCACGGTGACAAAGTTAATTACACTTTGGCAAAATTGCAGTTTATTCAGTTAAAGGCTTGATTACTATAAATGTTGCCAAGATCAGGACATTAATTTACAGTAATTTGTCTTAAGCAAAACTTACACTTAATTAAATCAATAGCTTCAATGTGTATTTTCGTGGAAGTCACTGTAAGGTTATGTTTGAAAATTAGTGGAAAAAAATGAAAGTTTCCCTAACCTTTCAGTTCTGGCTCTTCTCCTTTGAGGTTCTTATTTAACGAGTTCTGTGCTCCTCTCTTGTCTTGAATCAGAGGTGCTACAGTAGAAGCTGTCACAAGGAAGAAAAGCTGTGTTAGACATAGTGAGTCTGTCAACACAGTGCCAAGCAGCCAGGAGAAGCCAAGGTACGGCAGCAGACACAGGGCACTGCAGCTGTCTACTCCAGAGTATCAACATAAACTAGCCCGTAGCCTCACCTCACTTCACTCTAGAGACTTGTTCTTTTTTCACATTTAGCATGAACTTTCACAGGCCACAGTTCAGTTCAGAATCTGTATCACGTCATTCACCAGGTGCAGCATAAATCAGACGCTGTAATGTTCTCTGACTACAATGGAAGGAGTCTCTGTCGGTCTGTCCTTTGATTGTCTCGACAACAGTTCATTTGTTCAGCTTCACGTTTGGCGAGTGCCGAGGAGGACTTAAGAAAGTGCTGTGTCCAGATCTACTGGACATATTTATCAGTAGTGTGTCAGGATCTCCTAGAAGCACACACAGTGTAATGCACTGGAGGGACCCTTATTACTTGTTACACCACTGAAAGGCATGCTTTGTACAGCCCACTCTCCATTGCTTGCTACAGTACATTCAAGAACAGATGAAGACGGAGAGACCAGAGATGTTACACTGTAGCAAACTCAAAATTTCAAGCAACATTTAGCAGCATTGAGGCCATACAATGTTTGTTTGAGCTTTTGCACCTAAATGAAATGTATATTCTAGCGCTACTATGTCATGGCAGGTGTATTGCTCAGGACCCAAGGAAGCAGAGTGTCAAAGAGTTTGCATGCTTTAATGTTCAAAAACACTTTATTTTCCTGATACCATCTGTGCTGGAACACCTGTATTGTGTAACACCCTTTGGCTGAGACACTCCGTTTTACCACCTGTCTTTTTAAGCCCCCTCCCTAAAAAGCCAAGTCTGCTCTGACTGGTCAGCGTGTTCTGACAGCATCGTCGTTGCAGCCAGGGAAATGAATGTAACGGAGAACAGTTGCACTTTCTAACATGAAAAAATCACCAATAAAAGCTTCTAAACCAGCATGAATATGATCCAAACCTGGGAAAAAATAAACATCACCAGCAACCAAAATAAAATGTTTCCCGACATTAGCATGTAGCTACATGTAGCAGTGTAGTTGCAGCTGGGATTAAAAATCACAGATAGAAGCTTCTAAACCCAACTGGACACAACTGGCAGCAGGAATATGATCCGAAATCTTGGACAAATGAACGACGTCGGCAACCAAGATCACTTTTCCCTGATGTTTGCTCGAAGCTTCTTGTTGGAGAGTAGGCTTTGTAATATAAAGACTTAAAGACTTGCAGTAGTGTACCTGGAGCAGATGACTATAAAGAAATCTAAACCTTGAGGTTTTTGAATACTTTTTTATGTGTTTACCTAATTATATGAAACTCCGGCCACATATAAATATGAACATCCAACAGTGTAACACTATATTTATGACAGAAAATAAGGAAAAGCATAATAGATATAATTTACTGTGAAAAATTTGGTGCATTCAGATCTAAAAAAAAAAAAAAAGATATTATCTTACCTCAAATGGGTTTTCACTTCCTTCCTTCACACCACTTTTATTTGTTGTGTTCACAGCATTGCTAAATTTCATTCCTAAAATTCAACAAAGGCAATGTTGTGGTTACTCTGGACAATTTACAGACCTCACTGTAATCAGTGTCCATTGAAACTACTTGATATCAAAGAAACAGTTCAGATAACAACTGCTGACAACATAATAATGATTTTTTTTCTTTTTTTTTTTTTTTTTTACTTCTGGACAAGATATTGCTCAACAAACAAAATCTAAACTATAGTCGTATTTAGCTACCACTAAAGGTAAGACAATTTGCTCTTTGTGTTTGTGATTTTGATGAACAACTCTAAGTAGTGTCTAGTAATGACTCCCCTTACCCCTTTCTTTCACACACATACACTTGAACAATGACAATCATCCATGACAGTGTTCCATTTTGTCCCTTCTGAGAGTTTTCACCCCCAGCTGAAGAAAAATGTGATTGACGAGGAAGGGACAAAGACGTTAAATGATCTCCAGTGTCTCCTAAGGGAGGGTCACTTGTTTGAATAATGGATAATACCAATTGTTATTGGGCTTTACACTGAATAAAGGTCATCAAAACTTTATGAAATGTGCCTTCGTAATGGTGCCGCTTAAAATGGCTGGACATACAGGGGATCTCTTCCCTCTTGTGGCCAAAACCGGGGACAGAAAAACTCTCTGATTTCAATATGACAATGCCAGCGGCAAAAGCATCACATCCCAGAGCCCCCCTGAGTGCACATCCTCTACTCTATCAGCGTGCAACGTGCACCGGTTGGGCTCGATGATCCAGATTTTGCTGGTTTTTAATTAAGTGGAAGGTCAAATCTCATCGCTCTTGACTTCAGGGAGCTGCTGCTGTCTGCATGGCAGAAGAGCTACACCCAGTCATTAATTTTATGGAGCAGGGACTTTAATTGATTAAAAAGTTAAGGACTATGGGGAATGCGGGGTAAGAGGCACTAGCATTTAGTTGCTGTGAATGTGAGCTGGTATTCAGTCGCATCCATTATGGCTGCTAATGTTGTGAGACAGCACTTAACCTGAGGAGAGATGGTGATTTTCTTTTATAGAAAGACTTAAGTAGTTGTTTTCAACTTAAATGTTGCTGTGGCTGTAGAAATCCATGTAACTGCAACAACGGCAGCTTGAACTGAAAAGGTTTGCATGGTCGTCTACGGTTTATGTGAATTCCTGCAGGCTCACCTAAGATTTCTTTGAGTCATTGAAAACAGTCAAAAGCCTTTCATAAATGTCCAAACATGTCCAGACATGGCCAAGGTAGCAGCCAATCAAAACACATTAAAATGTAACAAATACTACATATAATACAGAAATCCACAATAAAACAACAACTATTCAAACATAGTGGCCTCTAAAGAAAAACAAGCACATGTCTCTGTCAACACATTCTTTATGATGCCCTTAATTCCATCAATGGATGTAAGTGTATCTATGTATTTATCCACTGATTGTGTGTGTGTGTGTGTGTGTGTGTGTGTGTGTGTGTGTGTGTGTGTGTGTGTGTGTGTAAATAATGTTTGTGCTGTTTTGGACACCTTTGTTTGCCCCTTTCATTACAAATGTTATAACAATAAGTATAACAATGCCCCTTCAAAGATTACATCACATTCCAGATGAACTAATTTTGCCATTTGGTGCAACACATCTTCACACTATCTAGCATTTATAAGTGGCACCAGAGAGTGAATAAATGTTAATATCAGTCTATAACACAGGACCCAACCTGGGGGTCCTTACCCTATGAGGAGTCGCCAAAGCACCAATGGGTTTTGAAAGGCGTACTTGATTTGAAATGGATGTAAGAAAGCTTAAAAAAATATATGCATACTGTACAGCAGGCCTGTGTCTCAGCATTTCAATCATTTCTGTGAAGAAAATGAAATAAAATTGTTATCTTTTAAATTTATATTAATATTGGAGATATACTTTTTTTTTTTTTAAAGATACTTTTTTGGGGAGAGAGAGGGAGGGGGATGACATGCAGCAAAGGGCCACAGGCTGGACTCGAACCCGGGCCGCTGCGGCAACAGCCTTGTACATGGGGCCCTGTACACTCTTTGCTTAACAGCGTTATCCTGTGTTAGAAAAGTACGGAGTCAAAACAACCAAAGTATCAGGAAAACTTATCTCTGATGTAATATTCACCAAAAAAAGAAACTAAAAATTCAGCTCAAAATTCATCCAAATCGCTCATTTTACGCAAACTTCCAGCAGTAACTGCATTCACTATTTGAGTTAACTGTACATTTTATTTTGTGGTCTGTGCGTTATTGTTATGCAGTGGAAATAATATGAAATACCCATAAAATATGTCTTAAGGTTTTGTATCCAAGTTAGAAATTCCAGTATCGTGCCAATACAAACAAAGTGTCACATCTAATCACATAGAATACTGTCTCAAGGACTTTAAATACATTGTAAACAGTTTTACGTACGCAAACACGCGATAAATACTTTATATCACTTGGTAAAATTAATATAAGCCCACACATAGGGGTGGGCAATATGGCCCTAAAATAATATCACGATATTTCAGGGTATTTTTGCGACGATATTCTTAACAATATGACAAATTAGTATAAAAAATATTTTATTATTAATTTAAGAAAATAATTCCCTCTGAGTGGTTACCCACTAATAGAGACGTTTGGAGCTGTTCATAAAACATTCAGGACGCTCAGGCCTAATGACGCCACAATTTATTCCACACTAACAAAGCTGCTCCTCTTTTTGGAACCACCGCGGACTCGGTATTAATATGCTTGTTGTTGCCACGGGTAACAGTATGACATCAATGTCAACAAGTCAAAATATCGCAAGTATCACAATATTCATTTTTCGTATGATATTGAAAATTATACCCGTATTGTAATGAGATGATTTGGCACACCCCTAACCATACACAAAATTGATACCTTGTAATTGTTACTCTTTGTAAACTGTTGGAAAACATAATGTGGAGGGAATACTTCACCAACAACATAACCACATGTAAATCATTGTAATCACAATTCATGAAGAAAACATTGTTTTTTTTGCATGCCTTCATGGAAACGGCGAACATGTTGATTTATTGATTGATTGGGGACCAGCAAAACTATATCAAAACATCCATTTACAAACTCTCACACAACTCGTGCAGTATAATCTAAGTCTAAATCGTATGCTCAGTACTTTCCAAGCACATGAATTTTTGCAGCAACAAAAAAACCCTTCATACTGGAGTCTGGCTTTGAAGAGAGAACTTTCATTACAGTTTTAAATCCAAAAGTAAGGTTTTGGCAAAAATGCATTTGAGAGAGAGAAGGTTTTCTTCACAGATTGAAGGTAACACGGCAGACTACTCCTTATACAGACCATTTTGTGGGTGATGTATTTTTTTGAATGGGCAAAGAATTTGCAATCACGTAATAACAAGTAGATGTTTATATACCATAAAATTGCAGGCATTATGAGAATAATTTTAACTTAAATGAATTCAAACATTTATAGGTGTGAACTTTCAAACCCTAATCAAGCACCTTTCATTTTTAGAAGAGTGGTATTTCTATTTTTATAATATAAGTGGGTTATGAATATTTTGTATCTGTGAGGAAGATGCCTTCAAATGATACATTTTGTGGCTATAATAAAACAATTCCCGTAGGTGGATGTTACCAGACATCCACATTTCTTTCTTCATTTTTACTGCTGCTTATGAGCTCTACAGAACAGGCTTCATTTTCCCTTGTTTCCCGCAGTTATCTATCATTAATGTGAGATGTCACAGGAAGGCCAGGAAGTCAATTAGAATGGATGTATTTCTGACTGCTGCTGTCATTGCTCTGTCTCATGTTCACCGAAGATTGTAGGCAACAGATACCCAGCTCCTCGGTCTCAAATGGGAGAAATCTTCCCTCGGAAGCACTTTGTAAAAACAAACATATGTGTAACCGTAAGCCGCTCAAACCCGTGGGGACGGGTAGTGTGTCAGATCCATCCCTCCTCAACTGTTTCTGTATCACCACCCAATCTCCCGAGAAGCTGAGGTCACCAGTTGTAACCTTTTACCCTCTTAGGAGTAAAATCAAATACGGAAAATTATATTTGGACTACACATGGAATATGAAACTGTAATATCTCAACAAACACAGGCTGTTCTGCCTCTGAAGGAGCTCTTCAGTGGGAGTAAACACAACTCTCGCTACAATATAACAAAAAAAAAGGTTATTTTCTAAGAACATAATTTACTCCCTTCTCATTCAGGTTGTTAGAAACACACAAGTGAGACTCAAACTGCAACCAACTTGTTTTTTTCCACAAGCTTGGAAATACCAGCGCGCTTGTTCCATGTGGTCAAAAGAGGGGGTGGATTTGGTTGAGTGTTGAAAGCCATCAGGCCTTCTCTCCTCTCCAGTCAGGAGCATCTGTCAGCTCCGCCACAGTTCTGTCTAATAAACCAGCTCTGTCGACCGGTAGGGTTTCCTGCCTGAAGGCTCCCTTGCCAAATAACACAGCAACTTTGAAGAGGGAGAAAAAAGAGAATTCTCAGGCTACGCGGCTTCTCTTTATGCTATCATCTCTCTATCAGATCCCTGTTTTGTGCTCAATTAGCGAATCTTACAGAGTGCCTTTCATTTAGCTCTCAGAGTGGGAAAAGTGACCTTATTCGCGACGCTGTTCTCTCCACAGAGGCAGCGACAAATGAGGCCTTGTTTTTTTTTAAAGGAGAGCATAATGAAGCTTTGTGGAGGCACGATCCAAGTCAGATAACCCACCAGGATTTCAATTTACCCCTGTCAAAAAATTTGAAAAGCACAAATACACGCCGCAGCAAGGGCAGACTTTGTGCATTCCCTCCAGAGGGTATGGATTCAGTGGCTGCAGAAGGATGCCTATTCATGTGTCCGTCTTTTGTTGTTATCTTTCTGTCTCAGGTGCAAGTGTAACCTGCATGCCAACAGCTGTGTGTTTGACAAGGGGAAGCTGGGCTGTGAGTGTGAACACAACACCACAGGGCCAGACTGCAGCCGCTGTAAGAGGCACTACCACGGAAGAGCCTGGAGTGTGGGCTCCTACCTCCCTATACCCAAAGGAACAGCAAATATATGTAAGTATAACACTAATGTGTCTAACGTTTGGTAGATATAGAGTGGCCATGCAGCTAATTGCTGTTATTAACAAAGCATTTCCAGTATTGATGCAATAATAAAACATCGTACCTTTTAAGTTTTACTCTATGCTCTTAGGAAATCGTTGCTCCTCCATATCACATTAGCTCTTTGCCAACTGCTGAACACATACAGTTTGTTACCTTTTGGATAGTGGACCTAGCAATCTTCCTACAGTACAAAATCTCTTACAATTAGAACTGTACATCAAACACTAAAATGACAACTGCGGGTGTTTGTTTAAACTCTTGGGGCAACCTCAGTTTATGTTGCAGTCATTAACTACCTCTTTAATCATGTGAGTAATATCCGTGCTAACTTAGAAGCAATGCTGGAAATAGCAGGACATGTCTACCCTCACCTGCCTGGGTTTGATGGCTGGACCATTTCTGTTTATTTGCCCCAAACAGCCACTCTACCAACTGTAAAGATGTTAGTTGTAAGCTAGCTAGCATCCCGGGCAACTTAGCCAAGTCCAATTGCATCTTTCCATTGACTTTGTATGCAATTATGCTGCCTCAAAATTTTGCTACATACTCAGCCTGAACACACACTGAGGGAAGAGGTTAGAGTGGCTGGAGCTTTCAGATGGTGTAACATTGATACAAGATCTTGCAATTTGCATCTTGTTCCACCCAACAATCAAAGATGATTCCTTTAACCAAAGAGTTCTTTTTTTATCTTGACCACAACTATCATCTTTTCTTTTAAGAGCTTGTAACTAGGTTTGCTCACTTAGATTTCTTTTTTTTGTGTGTGTGGGCAGGGTGGTTGAATATGACTTTCTGTTTCTTTTTTACTATTTTAAGTGGGTAAAATTTTAGAGCGATTTAAACACCTGTCTTTATTCAAAGAATGTCTCCGGTGTTGGATGTGAGTAGCCTTCTTGATCTTTGGCTGCCCACTGACTCCTCATTGATCATTTTGACGCTTTTCATCCCTTAACATCCTTGAACAGACACAAGGTTTGTGATTAAGTTGTGACATAACTTGAGCAAAGTTCCATGGGTAGGTTACATGATGACAACCAAGCCATCTTCATGACAACTGAGCAAAGTCCATCTGCTCATGAAAACTATAAGATACAGTTAAAGCCCAGTTCAGACCAAAGATCTGTGACGAGCCGAGCTGAAACAGGCAACTACTTGCAAAGCGCTGTTGCCCAACAATCTAAAAACCTGCCAGTTCACACCAATGCAACTAGATTAGATGGACTATCGTCATCTCTATGCAACAACACTTTGTTCAGCTTTTCAGGCCTATATTGTGGCTGGATATAATTTGTAGCTTCTTAACATATGAATGAGGATAGTGATAGTGAGATACTGGCTAAAGCTGCATTTGTAGTAGTGATGAACTGTTTTGTACTGTACTGGACTGTATTAACCAGTGCCCATTGATCAGTCATACAGCAAGCAGCAGCAGCAGCGACCCAACGTCCAACACCGGCACACCATGAGGACAGAAACAGAGGGCTAGGTGGGGACAGATCACCTGCGAACACATTGTTTGCTGTGATTTGACCAGCTGAGTTGCAGGTGACACCATCAGCCAGCTTGAGTCTCTGCAATGTTCTTAAACTGTTTCGTCTCGTCATGAATCACGGGTCTCAATTGGGCTTTAAAGTTCCTCAAAAGGCTTGTAGGCAGAAGCTGAGCAAAGACTACTTTATCAAATTAAATGTCACCTATACTTGAATCATAGGGCAGGTCTATCAGAAAGCTCTAATAAGACTCTCCTTTAGAATAGTCATATGAGTCATTGTGAAAGGCAGTGATGACCTGTTTTGTTATTTAGATGTCACTAGTTGGGTCTGTTGGGTTTGTTTTGTAGGAGCTTCATCAATGATAAGTCATGCTGTGTTTTATGCATTCAGTGTTAAGTGCACATAATCTCCTTCCAATACTTTAACAGTTAATTTAGTATTCCTGCCTCAACTCCATGACAAGTATGAACTAATGCTAGATATTTTTCTGCCTGTTCAAATGGTATCTCTGAGGCAGAAGGTGCTCTTTTGCATTATCCCCATTATAATCTTGGACGGGAGTTGAGTCACATTTATCAAATCCCAAGCCTGAGGCAGGGGGCTCATTGCCTCAATAAATCTAATACAGCCACTCAGGGATGTGGTGGTGGACGGCCAGGCGAGGCCAGATGGTGGAAGATCTAGCCCTCTGGTCCTCCGTTCACACTGATTCAGCCTTGCAGTCAGAAACTCTCATGGCAGCAGTCTGCTGGGATTGACAGCAGGTTTTTCAGATGCTCAGCTTGATTGTCTGACTTGAATTCTCAGACATGGCACTCTGATTAGATTTGTACAGAGATGTGATATTGCTATTGATCCGCTGATTTGGTGCGAGTACATTTGTGCAGTAAGGGTGCTTTTTCTTGCTCTTCTTTAGGCTATTTGCTGATGATAAATTGGTGGAGTACACAGTCATTTGTACGAATTTTATGAGTGGTTGTATATGCATGTATGTGCACAAAACTGTGTGGGTGTGCGTGCATGCACATGGAGCGCATTTGATTGTGAGTGGGAGTTTGTTTTTGGGAACGTCTGTGAACTCTAAGGAGATATTGCTGGATTTACCCCTGCACCTCCTCTGTTATGAGTCTCCCTGCAATGTGGTGTTCGCTGTCAGATTGACAGGCCGTTATTAAAAAATCCAACACTTGGCCGCATCTGCACTGAACTGATGAAACCAAGGTCTAGCCATATCAAAAGCAATATTAAGCACTTGTTTGGCAGTGGCATAAAATGCAATAATGTTGCACATGGAAATGACGTAACAATATTGGTCCCCCAGGTGTTGAATGAACACACTTTTGTCTTGGATTATTCTTATTTCTCTCATAAGTAAAGCCTAGTAACATGCCTTTATCCATTATGTGAAGCTCATATTTCCTATGAGGATATTAAACATACAGGCCTCGTACCAAGACAAATATGCTGAACGTGCAAAATGTAATTATGGTTTAATAGCTTTCATCTGTCATCAAGTCTTCCTCTTTAATCACGGAAGTCATTTATCTCACAGGTAGGAACAGGGCGAGGTCTATTACATATTCAAATCCCTGCACATGCAGATATATGGACATACGTGACCCTTCATCTAATAAATTAGAGCCCAAAATGGAACCCTGGGTTGCTATGGGCCATAGCTGTCAGCGGCAGAGAGCGACTGAGAGTGATTCAAATCCAAGGCTTTCCTAAAAGAAGGAGGAGAAAAAAATCTGTAAGTTGCCTGCAGAGCAGAAGAGGAATCACTTCGAGAATTATGTTGACAGTCCACTTTGCAGGGAGCGTCAACTCATCTTGTGTTCCAAAGCAGGTTCACAGGTTAAGAGGGGTTGGGGCTGAGAGTTTGATCAGACTGTAGAATGTGCTTTGGCTTCAAAGGGCAATATTGTTTGCCCTCCATTTCTCACACAGAACTACCACTGGTTAGGAATCGCAGCTTGCTTGGTTTCTTGCAAATTGGAGCATAAAATCTGTGCTTTTCCTGCTGCTGCAGTGTTGTGAACTTGCCAACAGTTGTTGTGACAGCCCCAAACTAGTAATGAAGTGATGAATGGGATGCAAACAATATGAAAACCCCACGGAAACATAATCACAGAAGGATAAAGTGATAAAGCATCAGAAAATGATCAGAAATTGGGCTAATTGTGGGGTAGGATTTCCCTGCTGATTACATTAACGTAACAAAGATAGTGAATCCACAGCCAGATACTGATAACACGTTGCAGACAAAGGCTGTAACCGTCTTGCCCAAGTCAGCTCCAGCTCACGGACAAGTGCTTGGAAATATCCAATATCTCCAATCAGAGAATATTACAGCAAATTCTATGAATTATTTTCAGATGCTGTTTGACTGGTTTGATTTCCAGATTCGTAGATGCAAAGGTGATACAGAAAAGCAAACATATTTATTTTGAACATAAATTAAAATGCTGATACAAAGACTTTCTGTATTGAGAGATTTGATTCTGTTGACATTTCATCACTGGCAGACCTGTTATTATCATCAGAAGTAGGCGTGTGTTAGACCTCGCAGTGGTCAGGCTCTCTTCAGAGCTGTAGCTGCTGTTAATCAGTGCTGGACACAGTGGAGACCAATTTGATGCGTGCTGGTGAGCTTTGAATTATTCAAAACAAACAACACAAACAATAAAGTTTCCAGAGTAAAATGAAATAAGTCACTTTCATTAAACATTTTTTCTTCGCTCTTTCCGCAGGTATCCCCAGTAATCATGGACCAGTGCGTAAGTTGAATAAGCTTTTTAAATTGGCATGCTGACTAATGGTTTCCTCCCTCAGTGATGACTAACTCTTGTTTGACTGATGAGGTTGGTGTGTGAAATTGTGCTGTACATTACCATTATCATTCATCAGTATGTTTTTCCACAGTGAAAGAATATGCATCCTAACAAGACATTAACGTTGAATTACATCTTAATATCCAACTTTAACGAATAGAAGTGAGCCAGTGCATGGTGTAAGAAAACTGCAGTTTTAATAGTGACATCATAGACTGTATAATAAAGATGGATGATTTGACAGCTCTCTAAAAGCAAAGCCAAAACATCTCAATCGCCCCCTGGTGGCTGGCTGCAGTATAAGTCGTAAACCGCGCCACCTCCATGTTAGCAGAGCAGACATGGGCCAAACTAAAACAACTATGTTAGCATCAAATACATTATTCCCGAAGATGGTTTCTGTTATTTCAGGTAGTTCTTTTCACGCTATGGTATGTTCAAGTGTTCAAGTCTGGTTTTAATTCGGTATATGATGCTTTAAAAAGGGTGTTTGAAGTCAAAACTGACAGCTGTGTGTGCCAACTGGTGTAGTCATAATGAATAGCGTCGCTTACAATGGATTGAACAGGTGTAATGGGTGGGAAGACAATACCCCAGAGATCGCCACTGCACAGACTCTGGCTTCAAATGACGTCACTGGTGCAAGATGGCAGTGCCCGTATCCATGATACTTTGGCTTAATTTTTTTTTTTTTTTTTTTACAGTGGGAGGAGGTGGAATTGCATCGTCCATCTTCATATACAGTCTATGAGTGACACTTGTCCCAAAATACTATTGAAATAAAAGAAAGTGACTTTCAAATGACCAGTATTTTCTCATCCGACAGACAAAAGTTCTTTCTTGTTTTAAGAAAAACATAAAAATGTAAAGGGACTAGAGCTGATTTTTCACATTTTATTACAAATCATACTTACTTCCTGCTAACAGTTATGCAAACCATGCTGTCCTGTTTCATATTTTGAATATATTGCTCTTCCAGGAAGTGAATGGAAACCACTGAATGAATTCAGCCTATTTTCATGTAGCATTCACCAGTGAGAAATTACCTAAATGACCATTAAGACCATTAAGCTTTTTGATTTTTATTTTAAAAACAAAAATAATGGAAATGGACCAATTTAAAATAATGGAAGCCTAAGATGTTTCCTACTTTCCAAGCACCGTTTTAAGGGAGACAATACCATAAGCCTAAGCAGCATGGTTTGCAAAATGGTAAGCAGCAGGAATATTAATGGTATTTTTTTGGTAAACAAGCTAAAACTTTAGTATGATTCAAGAATAAATGACTTGCTAGTTCATAAAATACTGTAGGAGCCCTGCATGTTTGGGCCTGTGCATCAGCAGGCACTACTGAGAATCATCTCCCTTCCACACTAGAATATTTGCTCTAAGCGCACAGACAGATATTTGCCCAAAGCCTGAGAAAAGAAAACTACTTTTTATGAAGACATGGCTCCCACCATGCATCCTTACGCATGTTGATGCCTGAAGGCGACTGTTCATACTGGATAACAAAAGCAGCTACCATATGTACGTGTCTCTGCCTTTGTCTTGTGGAAGATTCACTCATTTAAGCTGCATGCACACTATTCTACATTAGTCCATTTACTACTTCTCCAAAATACATGGCAGAAACTTTACAATAACTCTGAGGCAAATCAGCCTTTATGACTCACAGATTCTTATAAAAATTGAGAGTCTATGCATGCTGTCCCTGTGCTTTAACTACATAACAGCATGAATTATATGACAACTCAGTGTAATATATAACCTTTCCCATTTTCACACAGATCGAGCAAATGCTTCATCTCTTGGTGTTGCAAATCGTAACCAAGGTAGGCTTATAGGCTTTGTAACTTCAGCATGACATTACCAATATAGAATTGATTGCTTATTGATTCGGCAATTTGGAAAAAAAAAATGTAATGTAGAATATGCAAATAGCAGTTTGCAGTCGGTTGTTTTCCCAAAGCCCAGATGCTTTCATCCTGCATGCACACAAACACACGCTGGTCCGTACAAGGCAGACCTTTTGTTGTGAGAACACTGCAGGGAATGGACCACATGCCTCATGATCACCGAGTCCACAGCCTCCTAACCCCTTTGATCATGCCCTCTTTTTAATTACGCAGAACGCTCTCTGGGGGTGCACCCTTTCTGCCATGTTCACAAAGAAAAAAAAGGAAAGAGGAGAAGGAGAGGGAAGGAGAGAAGAGGCTCCAGGGGGGTTTATGTAGATTGATCTCCAGCTATCTCCAGCTAATCCTCGGGCCCAGATATCCTGTGTAGTGAGTGTTAAGTTGCATCTGCACCACTGCTCTCACAGCCAGAAGAAAAAAATAAAAATAAAAAAGGACTTTCAGGATTTTCACGATCAAGAGAGGGTGTTTTCTTCTCTTCCCTGGACTCACAAAGCTGGGAACCAGATGCACCAGTGTCAGAGGTGAACAGAAGCCAGTTACTGCAATGGAGTGGATAACAAACAAATCTGCTTCCCTGTGTAATCTGCATCGCTTCCATATTAAGTGTTAGAAAATACTGTCAGTCTAACCTTTAACAATGTCATGAAAAGCTTTTACAAGTCGGTGTACTGAATTTTCTGCACTTACTGTAGCAGTTTTAAATGTCCCATGACAGTAGGTGTTTTCATAAGAAAAATCCTAAAGTGCAAAAAGAGGTGACTTGTTATTAGTGGAGAGGTGACATTTTATACTGCAACAGAAGTGTCTCTGAAATAAACATAAAGAAGATATTTAGCATTTGTGATAATAGGTATTTGGGTAGTAACAGTACACAAAAGTCACGCTTCAGTGCGAGTTTGGTAAAGCAATTTGTTCGCTTTTATTTTGAACAGACAGTAGTGCCAGCGTCACAGACAGACGAAATCCTCTCGCAGAGGACTGAGGTAACATTTTGTCCACTGGCAACCTTGGTAAACTATTTTCATTTGAAAAAATAAGAAACATTTCAAACACTTGTGTATTACACTGTATGAACACTAAACAAACACTTTCTGTAAAGGCAACAGGTCACAACATGGCTATAAGACTGGAGAGCATTTCTTATGATATGAGGGAGGAGTGATTCAGTTAGCTCCACCTTGGCTTTATTTTAAAATTCAGAAACACCCTAACATTTATCAACCCAGTGATGGGCACACCTGGGTGATGCTGTTGAATGTGCATTAGCATGTTGGATGTGTTTCCATTCACATTCCTGACAACTGTGGAGCAACGCCGTGGCACTCTCCTAGACTTATACACTACTTTCTCTCCACTGCTGTTGTAGCTGACATGGAAGCTTCAGGCAGGTCTTCTAGCTCTGGTGTTTCATTGGCTCTCACCATAGTGACTGACTCACACACACTAATCCCAGCATATGCTGCTAACGGTGTATGCATAAAAGTTACCAGGTGGAACTTGCAGTAAGGAAATTTGGTTCCATATTATGTGCATTACCCCACCCAGCTGGCACTGGACGTCAACATGATGTTGGAAAGACGTTGGACTGTTACGCAAGACAAACGTTAATTTTGGTTGGAATGAAAATCGAGCTGACAATATTTTAAATGCCTAACGACATTAGAATTTCACAGTGTGTGGCGGCGTTGGTGGCTTAGTGGCAGAGCAGGCGCCCCATGTACAAGGCTGTTGCCGCAGCGGCCCAGGTTCGAATCCAGCCTGTGGCCCTTTGCTGCATGTCATCCCCCCTCTCTCTCTCCCCCTTCACGCTTACCTGTCCTGTCCAATAAAGGCAAAATGGCCAAAAAAATATCTTTAAAAAAAGAATTTCACAGTGTGTGAAGGTTAACATTATGACATTTTGCTGACGTTGGGTTTTGTTCACCATGATGCTGGCATGATGCATTTAGAAGACGTTGGATTTTAGTAACACAGCTTAAAACCAACAAAATGTCAATGCCACCTGTCATCAATATTCTAGATATAAAAAAAACCTCAAAGTCTAAATTCCAATTTAATTAGATCTCAATTTGATCTGATGGCAAATGCTTTTGCTGCACCTTTTTGACAACATCTTTTTAGAATCAGTGATTTTTGTAAAAATGAAAAAGAAAAGTAATAATTATATATGTTGCCTGTTGTGTGAACATGACGCATTCAAAGTGAACCAGTGTGGAATTCAATAATGGATATTCTGAAAGTGTTTTTAAATTATCTTAAGAAGGAGCAATACTTTAAAGGAACAGCCAGTAGTTACATGTTTTGGGAAATATGTGAATTTGATTTCCTGCCTGGCTTAGCTTAGCATAAAACATGGAGGCCTGTGGAAACAGTTAGCCTGAAAAATGCCTAGACGCACCTCTAAACCTCACTAGTAACACATTGCATCCTTTTACATGTTACAACTTCTTTTTAAGGAACACTGGGCCTCAAAGCCAATTTTCCTAGTGGCCAAAAGTTGAATTACAACTTCCACCAAGTCCGTCACATGTGATTCCATCACGCCCCAAAAAGACTTTCTCCTATAATACATCGTGAAAGAACCCTCTGTAAATCAGTGGGTACATTTTTCCAAGCACCACAAACCCTGTGAAATGACTTGTTTTACTATCAGAACATGATCCATTCAGTCTAGTGGCATTTGGAAAGTCAAGGGAGCTGAAGTGTGTGGACTTTTCTTTGTCTTTTCAGTTTTATTCATTCAGTCCAGCACCTTTTTCATTTTTTGGATGTGCGCGGCTGCTCTGTTTGTATTCACTGAAAGTCTGTGCAATGAAATAATTTTATCCCCAGTCAAGTTTGTGGCATGCTAAACTTGAAGTAGCCAGCTCGGTCAGCAGAGGTCTCTGGTATGCGTGTTCTATGGGCCCAATGGTGTCAAAGCAGTGCTGATCACGCAGATGACTTAATACACAGGAGCTGAGCGTTTTTGGCTTCATGCATCACTTTCACAGGAATGAACAAGGCCCTGCCGACAACATTGTATCTGGCACTCTTAATACATTAATGATCCGGCTGCAGTACTTTCACCATGTAACTGTTAATTCATGAGCTTTGTTGGTGCTGGTAGCTTTTTTCATCAAAGCCAAATTAGCCTGCTTCCACTCTTTTTGCTAAAGTAAGCTAAACTAACAGGCTGCAGTCTTCAGCTTCACATTTAGCAGCCACGAGTGTGAGGATATATTTCCCTTTTTTTAACTACTCCTTTAATGTAACACTCTAATCCTCTAATTCTGACTTGACAAGCATTTACTGACACGGGACTTTTGCTTGAGTGAAAGTTAAATCAGGCCCTTTCTGTCTTCAGAAGCAGTGTTTGTATTCCTGCTACTGTCAAGTGCTACTACGCAGCTGACACCTTATATTGAACCTCAGAGCCTCAAGTCATGACTAATGATGAAGCCTTCGTGTTAATATGATAACAGGAGGCATGGCTGAATGCGGGTTTCAGCTTACCCTGACACCATGGCAAAAGATATTGATCCAATGTAATTGAAGCAACACTATTCCGTCTCAGAGCATATAATTAGCTGATCCTGTATCTGAAAACTGTCTCCAGTTATAGTTAATTGCACTGGTGAATCTAAAGTTATAGAGGCTTTTTTAAAATATTAAATGAATAACTAGTATCTATAACTAATGTGTTTTTCCCCTGCATGTATTTAAATGGAGGTGCAGCTTTCTTTGTGGGGATTTTCTTGTATAAAAAAGGGGATCTTTAATACTGTAACTTCGTTTCAAGTTTCACATGACTGCAACAAAACTCATGTAATATCAGATCTGTTGCTATGAACTGAAGCATTTAAAAAGGTTGGCTATTCGATAGAAATAATTTCTACTACATAAGATCCAGATCTGTATCTAAGAGACTTCCGTCGCAGAGTATCTGAGGACATCAAGCTCTCTGAGATGAGAGGATTAGAGAACTGCCTGAGTATGTTTGGGACATAAACAGACCACTCTAAAAAGCCAATACGTCCAATATTTTAGTATCATAGCAGATGAAATAATCCAATCAACAGTGGGCTACAGAATGTGATACAGGACGACAAGACAAAATCACATTCACCTTTCAATTGCATCATGATTCCAGTCACACAAGCAGTGACATGAAATCTAATTCACCTTCCTATCTATCACTTTTGTGCTGTTGCTGTGGTGAATTTCCTCCATGTTGCTTCGTGCGACACCAAGGCCCAAGTGTGGATCTGTCATAACAGTTATACTGCTAAAATGTCACACTTCTCACACAGGTGTGAGGTGCACATATGTCTCAGAGAGAGTACACTAGTGCTTAGCCGAGACTCAAATTGCTTTATTCTCACTTGCCGCCAGCACAAGTCCAAGAGTGAGTGATGTCACACTGTTGACTCCCTTATATAAGATACAATTATATACAGAAATCATTCAAAATGCATAATGTGTATTGTATTATCTATTATTAAAGGAGCACTTTACCAGATTTACACATGAAGTTCACTGTATTCATCACAGTGTGTACTTGGAAAGCCTAATGATGTCATAACAGTTATTTCGGCGTGGTCTTAGACTGCTAATTTTAAGCAGAAAGCCTGTATTACACACTAGGTGGCATGCAGTTTGAAAAACATGGGGATGTGCCAGACAGGGACTGTCTAATGAAATAACCTACTGTGTTGCATTATGGGAAATTTGGGATCCAGCATTTTGGGGGCTTGACCTGTACTCCACACCAAGAATGATAACTATAACAATAATGATGTGAGCATCCACACTGATGTATGATAACATTCTGTAAAGCACCAAGCACGTGCTGCACGCTCCAGCTGTGTCAGCAACCTAGGAAAATGGATATTTTTTACCTTGTTACTGCTGTACGCTGCACAGAGAAACAAAAACCATTGGTTATTCATAATCGTCTCCTCAGCTCCCTCAATAATAATAATAAAACACTTACGCCTGATCCCGAGGGTGAGCCCTATTGCATCCCAGATGTCCTTCTCTTTATTAAAGGGATAGTGCACCCAAAAATGAAAATTCACCCATTATCTACTCACCCATATGCCGAGGGAGACTCAGGTGAAGTTTTCGAGTCCTCACAACACTTGCGGAGATCCCAGGGGAGAGGGGGTAGCAACAAAACTCCACCTAATGGAGGCTTATGGTGCCCCAGATTCAAACGTCCAAAAACACATAATTGAAACCACAAAATATCTCCATACTGCTTGTCTGTAGTGATCCAAGTATCCTGAAGCCCCGACATGCTTGCGCACAAGACCAGCGAAAGCACATGAACACACATGAATGCAGTGCCCATGTCTCATGGTCTCGCGCAAGCAAGCACACGTGAGCGCAGTGCACAGAGAGGCAGTTAGAGCTGCAGGCTACAATGAGGCTAAAAACAGAGTTCAAATGATGTTTTTCCAAACAACTTTTTATGTCGGGGCTTCAGGACACTTGGATCACTACGGACAAGCTATGGAGATATTTTGTGGTTTCAATTATGTGTTCTTGGACGTTTTAATCTGGGTCGCCGTAAGCCTCTATTAGGTGGAGTTTTGTTGCTACCCCTTCTCCCCTGGGATCTCCGCAAGTGTTGTGAGGACTCTAAAACTTCCCCTGAGCCTTCCTCGGCATATGGGTGAGTAGATAATGGCTGAATTTTCATTTTTGGGTGCACTATCCCTATAAGACTGATTCTTTTATAAAAGACGGGTGTATATTTTTGAATTTTAGTGATGAATCTCCACAGAGCCATGTTGAATGTGACGCTCTATAAGTTTGGATGGATTTAATTGGCTGTCAGTGTTTCTACTGTTCAGTGTTGTCACGATACCAAAATCTTTGTTTCGGTACCGATACCAATATGAATTTCGATACTTTTCGGTACTTTTTCCTAAGGAAAAGTCCTTTTGGATACAAACCTTTAGAACAATAAATAGTAAGGGTGTAACGGTACCAAAAAAAATCATGGTTCGGTAAGTACCTCGGTACGGACGTCATGGTTTGGTTGCTCAAATGTTTCACCAAGTTGGTGTTGTCTCGTGTTGTCTCCCTTTGCGAGGCAGACTTTCTCTTGCCTTTTTTCACGCGTTTGTGTGCATAAATGAATTAAATAAATTAATGAATTGAATCAATTTAAAAAGTACCGGCATTTTCCAAATGCAGTATAGTACCGTTTGGAATACTCTCGTACCGCGGTACTACTATTTTAGTACCGGTATACCGTGCAACACTATGTTCATCAAATCGCTCTGAGAGTGATCTCAACGATAACATTCGCCACTGCCATTGTCTTTATAGTTGCGGCGTGGACTCATAATCCACTTGAGTTATAATGATTATTCAAACGATATACAGTAGATATTGTTACAGTATTGTTCTTAAAGTGGACGGCCCAGAAAGGTGAGGATATATCAGGCTCTGCTGCTTTAATTTTGATGATTCTTTTTCAGATCTCTCTCTTGTAAGTCCCCAAATTCTACAGAGGTGCAATACTAAATTCCCGAGGAGCCCCTTTCAACATTCTCTCTCTTTCCACACACATTTTTGGCTTTTCATAGGAGATAATTACAATTCCTTTCCTTAATATAGCCCAAAATGACAAATCTGACTCACTGTGTTGAGTTAACGCAGACAGAGTTTCACTGACATGCTCATCTTATCTATAAGAGATAGTATCTGAAAACACCAACTTACCAACTTTTTATTATTTCACTCATACCCAGTCACTGTGTGAGATATTTTTCTGAGTGACACAGAATAATTGACTTATTTTGATTTTGACTGTATTTTGTCATGACAGCAGTGCCCTGTGGCTCCACAAAGACAACCCAGGCTTAAGCCTCGCTATCAGCAAACTAATTGGGCTACAGATGCTTTTAGAAAGACAATGGTCCTGAGGGTTTGCTGGAGGACACAGAGATTATCCTTTGGCCACAGGAAAAAAAAAGTTAATGTGTAGACTAGGCAATAGAGACTCAGCTCATCCCATGGTGATTTTTACCAAAACACAGAGCAGGTGTTTTCCATTAGCTGTAAAATGAGGAAGCTGCTTTGACATCACTGATTGGGGTGTAGCCAGAGGGCCATTAATGTTTGAACCCACTGAGGACAGGGCAGCAGCACTCTGTAATTCAGGAGTCCATTTTCACGCGTGCAAAGTTCAAGTACAGACACTTTTGCACTTGTAAGGTGTTCATTTGTTGGGCATGAGTGGACTGAGAAGAAGTCTTGGTCCTGTCAGTCTTGGACTGAGGCCGTCAGGGCCTGAGGTGCGTATCAGCTGGGTTTAAGCTTATATTGCATGTGGGGACAGGTTTGGGTTAGAGTTAGGCTTGATTATAAGCATTACAATTAAAGTATAATCAATCCTGCAATAACTTAGTCACTTGAGACTAGTGGAAACAAGTTGTGAACATAACATCGACATATTATCACTTTTAAGATAGTATTGCGGACCTGCAAACACAAATCAACATGTATTTAAGATTCAGTCTCCATTTAGCTGTTTCTGATCTCTGCCAACTCCTGAGGGAAATATCTGTCTCTTAAAGGAATACTTCATCTACAAAATTGCCATATGCATTTCCGCTAAAAAGTGAACGGAAGGTGAAATGCATCTATGCTCTCTTTAAAGTCAGAGTCCAATAGTAAAGTTGTTGTTTTTTTTAAGCAAAAATGCATGTGTTTTTGGGAAGTACTGAGCAAATGACTGGATGAATGAGACTTGGATTATACTGCACAAGCTGTGTGAGAGTTTGTAAACAGATGTTGTGATCTATCTATAACCCAACATGTTTGCCGTTTTCATGAGGCATGCGAGAAAGTTTTATTCATAAATTCAAGATAACATGGCATAACTAATTGATCTACAAATGGTCATTTTGTGGGTGAAGTTTTCCCTTAAGCTGGTAAATGCTCCACTGTTGTTCAGGAGCTCGGTGCTAACTCTTTGTCTGCATGCTGGCCACGTAGTGTAGAGTGGGTTTTTAAAGCTTTAGTTGCTTAGAACAGCTGCCTGCTGCTGCCGAAAACAATACTATCAAGCGGTCAGGGTGAACCAAAACAGAATATTTGAAGGCCAGGAAACCAAAGCTGAAAGTCACTATCAAATCTCCGAAAATCTCAAATCACAAGTGAAATCACCGAGCTCAATAGAGCTGCGGGTACCACAGAGTTAATTTAAGTATAGTAATTTGATCCTCTGTTATTAGAAAAATATTGATTATAGCCACGTTAAAGGTCCAGTATGTAGGATTTATCTATTGTCAGAAATGACACATATTCATAATTATGTTTTCATGAGTTTAGAATCACCTGAAACAAAAGCCATGGTTCCACCAACATTTCCGGTGTAGTACACTTGGAACCAAAAGTAACCCTTCAGATATTTTTTCTCTGACTCCAGCTGCTGCAAGAGACAGCAAAACATCCTTTATTTTATAGGTACAGTCTACTAATATATGTAAAACAGAGGTTACATGAGCCTCAAAACCAGCCACAACTCAGCCCTGAGCAGAGTGACTGTCTGCTATTGGCCAGTCAATGGACTGCAATGTTCACAGCTTCACCTTTTAGTACCAGATCTGTGTGCTAGGTAACCCAACAGAGGGGGGAACAAAAATAAGGACGGTACGGAACGGTTCCATTGGTACTATCCACGAGTTTTCACAGTGGAAACAAAAAAGCATACCAGGCTGAACTGAATTGTACCATACTGCTTGGTGGAGACAGGGCTTAAGAATCATTGTGTTTCATTAGGGAGTGGGTTCTCTTCCATGGACTTGTTTTTTTTCTACAGTAGCCCAGAACTGACAAATCAAATACTGGCTCGTGTTTTTGCACCGGGCATCATAGTTCTCCTCCACACAAGAGAAGTTTCAGTTCTGTAACCTCACCACTAGATGTCACTAAATCCTACACACTGGACCTTTAAGTATTAAATCCTTGATTTGCATCAGCATGCAATCCCAAAATGTGTACACAAATGTTGGGCAGAACCTGCAGTGCAGAAACTGTCGGTGGTCGTGGCTGGAAGCCATGGCATGCCAGCCTCTAATACACACATTAATAATAAAGTAATTCCAATTAAGCCCCTTTCAAAGCTGCACTACTGCCTCCAATTATGAAAATTATCATTTTTCTTGTTCGGTATTGATTTGCCCTTCAAAGTGACCTGAATGTACACAAACAGCTTATTCGTGATTTGATTTGCAGATCAGGGTCTGTTGCGTCTATTTTCTGTGCCACATCTAAATATACACATTATGATGTCATATTTTCAGCATCAGCTCAAGGTTTTTATGGATGAAAATTTGTAATCTATCTATATCATCAATTGTAAATGTCAGGTTTTGTTGTCAGTCTTTGAATGGAGGAGCAGTGGCTTCTTGCCAGACTCATTATTTTGCACCAGCGTTCAACAATCATACAGGGAGAAATCTATCATGCAATGCAGCCCCTAGAAGTGCTGCATTTTAAGTAAGGAGTTTGACTGACGAGAATAGCTGCTGTATTTGCTCTTATAATTCTATCATTATCAGTCTCTCTATAAATAGGTAAAAACACGACGAGGCTGACACACCAAACCTCTCAGGGTTTTCAAGGAAGGAAAGCAGGTTCACCAGAAGAGTAATTTGTAACACTTCATCACCGAATTATTGAAAATCCCTTATTGATGATAAAACCCTCTATCCACAGGTGGAATTTCCATTTGAAGCACATAACAGCAGCCGTGTCTGTCTGAAGGGGATGGGAATATTATTACATTAAATGCAATACCAATGCCTTTTTAATCAGTTTTGGCAGGAGCAATGATTATTTGTTGAGTTTATTCTGATGCATGAGCCACATTACCGAAAACCAAAAATGTGATTACTATTTATGCAAGGAGAGATATCCAATTACACTGAAATCTCTCGGCAAATATTACCTCTTCCAGGATTTCACCTCTGCCAGCAGAGAGGCTTCCTGGGATAATTGAGTCGTGAGTTTTTGTCTGGAAATGTGAATATTAGCTTATGTATTCGTAATCAATCTCTATCAAAACAAAGCAATGTTTGGTGGCCACTAGAACAATGCAGTCCTGGATGTAACATCATTTTCTTCTAACAGGGCCATATTGTTTGTTGTAAGGTCAACTGCAGAGAGGAAAATAAGAGCAATTGGTGAATTACTGAAAATGCGTATTTGCATATCAAAAGGTAGTGGTGGTGCAGGTGGAGCCAGGTATCCATCCCCCTGCCTTCTCCTCTTTCTGTTCTTTGAGTGTCACCGTGCCAGAGGGAAGCAAAATTTAATCTCCTGTCCTGCACAGGGGGGGCTGTTTCACAATACTCTGGCATCCTTTGATTCACTAATCATTAATTTCACCTCATCACTGCCATGGATTGTTTGCTCTTTTGTTTTGCCAGGATTATTTGCTCTAAAGTCCCTTTGGTGCTCCTAAAAATATCCATAAACCCAGAAAATGTCTGTCTGTGTTCTTTTGTCATGAACAATCATTCATGGAGAGGGTTGACACAGGCTGTGGGCTGCATTCTAGTATTCATACAGTACGTGCCCTGGTTATCTGTCTCCTCTTCCTCTGCGCACTCCTCCACAAAAGTCCTTGGCTTCACCCTCCCTAATGTGTCAGCTGTGCTCTAAGGACACAGAGCGATGCAGACAGGACAAGAAGAGGCAGCTTGTGCCCTGTGAACTTGCCTGTTGATGTTCTCTGCCGCCCTATCGCTGAGTGATCTATTAATCACCCCTTCCTGTCTCCCCCTGCCCTTTTTGCTTTGTCTCCGCAGCTCGGGTGTGTGACAACGCGATGCTGCGCTGTCAGAACGGTGGCACTTGCCACCACCATCAGCGGTGCCATTGTTCCCCCGGCTTCACGGGCGTCCTGTGCGAGAGAGTTCGCTGCCAGGGCCCCGGGGAGTGTGATGACCAATTGTCTGGACGGGCCTCCTTCCATCATCCCCCCATCAGCCGCCAGCTCACTCTTACCCTTGTAGTGCTCCCGCTATTGATTGTTTCCCTTTGCTGAGAGACCTGAACGGCCTCCCACCCCTCAACCAAAACCCTAAGACCACATATGTTGAGACTGAACTCTCAACCTTAAGGACATAAAGGACAAAGGATGTGTGGACAATGTGCTCAGCATACAATATAAGCAACTCTTTTGTATATCCAAGGCCACAGTGGTGTTACTAGGTGCAACAGGTTGTGCACTGATCTGTTATACTGAATGCTAGATGGATTTATGAAAGGCTTGTTGAAGTCACTGCTGTCTTATAATGTCACAGAGAGAGCGGTTGGAGCAGTTGCTTTGTGATAATGTCATTGGCTGATACTTCGTTAAAGGCAGACTGGAGACTCAGATAGAGCTACCCACACTCTGAGAGCAAACTGTACAAAACTAGACACATGATTTCTAAGTATCATCTGAAGTTATTAAAAAATAATAATGTGGACGGGGACATCTTAAAACATCTTGCCTCACTGCCTCCCTCCTTACTTGCTTCTCTTCTTTCCTCACTCTTCCCCTTTCCCTTCACCCTCTCCTCCCTGTGCTTTGGTGACTCTGGTGATTTTACTTTGCTGAAGGGTGTCTGTTGTTTTGCCAAATGCTGCACATGTATTATTATCAAGCCCCTCTACAAGTACCAATCTAGTCCTTCTTCTTTTTTCTTTCTTCAGAGGCTTTGTAGTCATGCTTGAGCTCACCTGTACGGGGGGGAAAAAAGTTGTAACATACTGTAACTGTATTTAATTTTTGTATAAAACAGATATTTTCATGACTACGCAAAACAAAAAAATGTATTACTTGTTTTCTATTGCTGCCGACCTGTCCTAGATGTGGACTATGAGTGCGCAAAGAGTTTGGTTGTATTATTTCTTTGCTTGTGTGGCACGTGGTTCTCTTCATTTGAGAGCTGCTGTCAAAACTATGTTTACATACACACTTACACAATACACTTCCACCAAAGGGAAAAAGAAAAACATGTCTCTGTCTTGTTGTTGAACAGTAGTAATTTTATTAAGTAGTGACATGACATTTGAGACAAGATGTGTCGAGTGAAACAGTGTATTGTTTGTAGATAAGTACAAGCCAGTGACAATAGCTGAATGTCATTTTGAAGGATTTTTTTGAAAGCTATCGATGCCAATCGTTGACCTGTTCACTGAAGCAACAGTTGCTGGTAGCAATATATCAGTCAACAAATGAATCCCTATATGACTACAGCTGTTTTTTTTTCTAATGTGTTGTAACCATCCTTGTTGTGCTCATGAAACATGGGAGAATCAGAAGAATCTCAAGCCAAAATCCCATCTGCTTTATGTAAATTTAACAAGAAGACATGGGGGTGGGGGGACTGCACGGCTGTCGCAGAGGTTGTCCAGCTCAAATCTGTAATCAAATCTAATCCTTGAATCAAATGGAAAGAGGGGAAGGTTTTCTGAGCTGGTACGGTTCAAAGCCTGCATCCTGCTGCGGGAGCCTATGAGAAGCGACACGTTCAGGAAATGAGCTTTAATTCATGGAGGGTCAATGAATAGAAATGAAGTCACATCCCACTGGGTGACATACTGAGCACCAAGACCAATTTCATTTGAGAGATTAATTTTCTTACCGAGGTTGTCATGAAACACCTAATTGTGTTAGAGTCTACTGTAAGTGCCTCTCATTAAATGACACTGTCGATGAAAAGAGTAGCGAATGCCTTTTTTGACAGAGACTCATGCTTTGGAAAGCAGCTTTTGGAGACGAGGATGAGGTACTTGAAATGGGTTAAAACACTGTGTGAAAGAACCCGCGGGGAGGAGTGGATGTTATTTATTTAGTAAAGCAAATATTACATTTTTGGAAGGGAGAAAGAAAAGCTCATGGTCACTGTAAATCTGCTCAGGAGGAAAAAAAGAAGCAACTTTGTGCATGCCAATTAATTTAAATAAGAAAATAAAGGAATAACATCCTTGAAGAATTTACCATTTGCTAAACTTTTTCTCAAGACAGCAATTCCTCCATTATAGGCTAGCAACCATATAAATGCACAGCTCCTCCTACAAGCTTTTTAAATTTCTAATCAGTTGAAGTAGCATTAGGCTGCATTAAAGCTAAAAAATGACTTTTGCCATATTTGCTGAAATGGTCACTATATTCACACAGCACTGAATGCCAACTCTATTGACTTGTAGCAATTCTAATGGCCTTACCACACGTGAACAAAAACAGCCAATCAGAGCCGAGGAGTCTCTAATGCAGCTGTCAATCATGTCAATCGCTCCATGAACTGCAGTCAAAGTAGGCACCACTGATCAAATATCATTCAAAATTCTCAAATGTTTTAAGAAACATATTTTAGTGTACTGTTTAGCTGTAAAATGAGAACGTTTGTGATCTGACCGCCATGTTGGATACAGTCGATCAAAGCACCAAGCACCGCCCACCAGCTAGACCAGCTTTTTCATTTTACAGCTAAACAGTACACTAAAATATATTTCTGAAAATATTTGAGTAACAGAATCTTGATTCATATTTGATCAGCACTTCCTAATTTGACAGTTTGATCACATAATGAGAAGTGATTGACATGTCTGACAGCTGCATTAGAGACTCCTTGTGACAGTGGCTCGTCTTGTGTGAGCAGTGGTTGATTCTAGCGAATGCTACTAGAAGCAGTAAGGAGAAGGAGGAACGCTGCTTTTCAGGATTATTTGTCTTGTGTAGTTATTTTCCTAAAAGGTATCAACTGTAGCTTTAAGGGTGATTATATAGATTTTTTGTAGCTTTTCCAAACTAAAAATACAAGAGCAAAAGTCTAAGAGATTAATTAAACACTGTTTATCTGCTCTAACATAAGCTGCAAACGTTAGCATGTCCAGCTAACTACCTACTAACCTAGCATAGCTCCAAGACCAAAAAGGCTTCAATACTTTGTGGGGATAGAGGTTGCATTGAATATATGTGTCCTGTTCTTTATTGGATTTGGATAAATTTACACCCAATATAACCAAACGTGTTGCCAAAGATAAAGTTATATTTGCAAAAGTCCTTTATCTAAAAGCTTTTCCTCTTGAAGTGAAATGCACTGCTTGAAAATACAAAGAGTAAAACATACAACTTCTGTCATGCTTGTAAAAATATGTAAGCTGGCCATAGCAGCCACACAGCTTATCATACTTGTAATATAATACTAGGACTAACTATCTCTACTCTGCAATACAAGAACAATGCTGTGTCTTTATTTCCATTTCATCCACATGGACAAACTGGTCATGATGCTGGCTTTCTGCACATCATGTGTGTAGCCATTGAGTTCACATTCAGTGCAGGGTTCTCCTTTTAAAACAAGTCCGTTGGAAAATATAAGGAGTCAGCTAGAGACGGGACTCCCTAAACACAGTATTTCACCTGATGGGTGTGGTTTTGCAGGACGCAGCAGTGCATGCTTCAGCGAGCTCCGGGACCGTCTCACCCTGTGCTCTGATTGCATGTTCGTACTCTGTATGAAAACCTGAGCGCACCTTTGTAAGAATTCAAAACAAAAATCCTGGATTCATTTGGTTTGATGAAAATGAGAAGTTGGACTGAGTGGCAAAGTATAGGTTAGTTCTATTTTTATAGTTGGGGCAATAAGGCAAACTCAACTGAATAATAAACACATAGAAAATCAGATCTATTTGTTTGATGCATGTATGCATGAAGGCATACAGAATACACTATTCATGGTTTTTCTATCATTTATATGGTCTCACACGTATGTAGGCTTAGATGAAAATTCAAAGTCTGCCTTGTAGGCTTATTTGGTCAGTGCATTTCTTGGTGCAAGACACTAACCTTACACTGATATCACAATACAGACCCCCCCCCCATCTGAGGAGATTATTGTTGTTGGATATAATTTCGTCCATCTAAATGTCAAAATATATTCGCACTATCTAGTTGAACATATTTTCCGTATAACGTAATGATGGTCAATTTGAGAATTTAGCAGCCAGTTAAAAGGTGTTTGAAAATCCACAGGGAGGTCTAACACTAGTCACGGTTGCAGCCGTGCCAGCAGTACAAGGAGCATAAATCTAGGAGTATCTTGTTGATCACAAAAAAATAAAAATAAAAATCATCTCTGAAGTCACAGTTTGATGTCAGGTCTCCTGTAGGTTTTTACCTCCAGGCGGGTTGAGGCAGAGTCTAGGCTAATAAACAACTTTTTAGGTTATGGTTTCGTGGTTTATCAAAAAAAGTGCCAAGACGACCCAAAGCAAGCAAGTGAAAACAGCATCAGGCACACAACAGTCCGTGTGACGTGTGATGTAAGACACTGCTAATGTTAGCTTAAACAGCTAGCTTGCTATGGTGAAGAAAACCACCAGCAATTGTTGTCATTACAGTCGAAAACAAAAAGACAATCAAGGACCCCATGATTGCTTCAAAGTTGAGCAGGAATTTCAATTTTAAATTTGTCTTGGTCATCATTTTAAACTTTGAGAACAGAAAGCTTGATAGGCGTACCAACAGTAACTAAGGGGGATGGGGGCTTAGCGAAAGGTCAGCTGTTCTTTCAAGCTTGTAGATGTGACTAAAACTGACCAATAACTATCCTCTATCCCCAAATACAGTCAGAACATTACAATTACATTGCCTTCTGTGACTTAATAGTGTTCTTCAAGGTTCCTGTGTCCGAACTGGCTCTGCAAAATGTGAAGTGGCACTCTTGGGACTCTTTGTGGCGACAGTTGGAGGAAACAAAGCTTTAGAGCAGTGTTTAAGGGCCAGTGTGTGTGTGTGTGTGTGTGTGTGAGAGAGAGAAAGACAATTACCTTTATGACATGTTAGTGCAATAAAAATGGTGTTTTATGACACTTGCTCCTGGCTTTGGGCTGTATTTAGCTATTAGCACAGAAAAGTTTTAAGGTTAAATCCAAGTCTCTTGTACTTAAATGCAGATGGCACAAAGTGCTGATGAACAACTGGGCTGAGACCATTGCTCTGCCTCTACAGCAAGTGCATCACACTGACATTCTCAGCCAGGGAAGGAAAATGAGCACCATAGATCCTCTACATGGCCTGCTTACTGCTGAACTATCATGGGCATGGAAATATATAAAGTAACCTCCTCTTTTTTAACACCTGATTTAGAGACAGAAAAAGTTGTGGTAACTCCAACTTGTTATTAAACATTTTCATACATATACTTTATAATACTACCATACATAGCTAAACAAAAATGCTGACATTTGAACCTATATATGGCAGCAGTGGAACATTTTATGATAATGATTTTTTTCTGGTACAATTCTGGTGTGCAGCATGAGGCTTTTTTTTTTCAGGGGTCAGAATTCACTGCACAAAGAAAAGACCTGAGGATTTTGTTCGCTAGTTATGTTCCCCACTGTTCCGTGTCACAGCAACGCCTTGTCCTTCCTCCTTTCACTTCTAAGACTCAGGAGGGGGTATTAGAAGGACATTTTTAGACACGAGCAGTCCTTGTGTTCTGCCGCTGTCAGCACTGGTGGCACCAACAGAAAGTTACATAACATAAGACAAGGGGTATTCAGTATCTAGGAAAGAAGAGGCTCAGCAACATGACTGGAGCACTCAGCTTATTAGCAATCCAATATCCATATTCAGCTCATCAATGACACTCTTTGAAATGCCCAGCGGTAGAACTCAAACACAGTCTCATGCCTGCTCAGGGATAGAAGGCTGAACTTCTGTCAATACCACTACTGCATGCATTTTTCCAAACCATTTCAAATGCTTGTGCTGAAATGGGAATGGACAGCCTGATTCACATTTCCTCCCATAGCTCTTTTCAAATCAAAGAGTTATAAATAAAGTACAGCTATTGTTTAAATCATGACACATACGTACAGTAGTTTTCAGTTCACAATTCAAGTTAGATGTTGTGGGTCCTTATATTTCTCGCAATCATAGCATTGTGTTTCTAACAATAAGTTGTCCTTGACCCGTCACTGAGCAAGCTTCAGCTGCTGGCCCAACTGTCAAGGTAACAAAAGAAATGAAACTATAAGTGTGGCTCCATATGGAGAGTTGCAGTTTCCACAAAGATCTCCTCTTCCTTTGAGCAGCAGCGGCAGCACTATTCTCATAGAGCGAAAGCTGCCTGCTGCCTGACAATGGAAGTTATTTTATATATTTATTTATTTTCTTGTCAGTCTGTTTGTTTGTTCAGAAAGTTTTGTTGCGGAAGATATCCACCATTTGAAGAAAAGTTATACCTGGTCTTGCAAAACGATTGCGAGCACCGCATGAAACTAATTACTGTACAGTACATACTTAAGGTGGTGAGGAAATGATGGCATTTCTTAACAGTTTTTTTTTTTTACATTCTGGAATGAAAATTTAGTTGTTGTTTTTTTATTATCCTGTTGTTACAGTCTCTTTTTTATGTGTACGTGCAAATTTACCAGTGGATGAGGCAGCACACCAAATAAGCTACGACAGTTTTCCCTTCACTTCTCAGTTCATTCAAGGGACAACATTGTCAAGTCTACTTAGTATTGAATAGGGGTCTAAATCACCAGTTTCATTATTATACGGTATTATATCGATTCTTTGGACAATACAATATTTGCTGACATTAAAAAGTCTGCCACAATATGATTTCAATTCGATGTGATTAAGGGGCCTGTGATCAATATGAGATAATATTATCTGCACATTTAACACAATCCTTTCTTTTTAACTTTTGGACATAAAAGATAAAAACAACACAATAATAATAAGTGCAGTACAGCTGACTTTAAATTGACTCCACTAACACATATCAAACAGCACATGGATATGTTAACCTTTCTGTCAGAGAGCCCTTTCTAGAAGAAATCCTCTCATCTTAACCCAAACCATCATTTTTTCATAAGACTTCAATAACTTTAGCCTCATCGTCTCATGGCTGCTGGTCGTCCACCCACTGCTGTTTGATGGTGAGACAGAATTTCAAAATAAAGGCGATGATATGGATAAATGTTTTCACTTTGCATCAATTATATTAAGCTGCTGATCACTGAATCGATAAATCGATCCAGATTGATGGATCGTTACACTCCTAGTACTGACTCAAGGCACTAATTCGATGGACATTGTCTGCACGTTAACTTTGGCATGGCGTTTCCATTGAAATAAACTGATTCACCTGCAATATTTTGTCCTTTGAAATGCAAGGTTATATTAAAAAGGTGCAGAGAAGTGCAAAGAAGCTGCCCAAGGAGAAATCTGTGATGCAGGGTAGATGTATACACCTTTTTACATAGCACATATATCATCTTCTAAGTGCACTGTTTTTAATTAGAAAATAAACCAATATAAAATCAGGGGTCAAACTCAACAGGGGCGAAAAAGGTGAACCATATATGTCAAGAGGCAACCCCCGCAACCACTTGGTTGGATTGCCAGTTGGTTTCAGCATGAGGATATGGGGAAAATCTCACCCTAGAATTAATGTAATCTTACTGCTATAAAAGTAATGCAAGAGGGTACTTAGAGAACATAAACAAGAGAGTTAAGAGAGCTCAGAGCCCCTTTCTCAGGCGACATCATTATACTAGTGTAACAAGCCTTCTGTTTAACTACATCATAGGTGTCGTTGCCTATATTTTTTTCTTTTATTTTGAAGGCCATAATTCTTACTCTAAGAGTTAAGATACCTAAAATACTGGTATTTTGGCAATAAATAACTAGAATATATAGCTTGACACAAATGTAGCCCCATCATCCAACACACCAATTTCAAAAACTTCTATCTTATATTCAAAACGCGTGAACTAGCTAACTTTTAATAGTTTGTTTAAAGTGTTCTTTGGACCAGTAAAAAAGGGGTTGAACATCATGTGAGAGCCTGAGGTGCGCACACAAAAGTGCACCTCATGTGCTTTTATGTACGATTCATAGCGTACATGCAGCCAGGCCCACTAACATCTACAGGACCTTCCGCCCTCTCCATCCTAATCAATTTGTCAGCTCCAGCGGTAGAAATTGTATCGACTCCATTTATGTGGCAACACATCAGGAATGGCAGTTATGGAGGGGTGGGAGCAGCATGCCATCTGTGGCTTTATCAGACTCCTATTCACAACCGTGACATCGCAAGGACAGCTGGTGGGTGGTTCGCTGGCTTGGCACACAGAGCCAAAGTACACTAGAATCAATAGACAGAACAAAGAGGAAGTTAAGCTGCCTCCGCTGGAACATAATGGAAATACCTTTCTCCCCACTGCTCTTTCAGAGTTCTTGGAACTGACTAAACAGGAAGCAATGTGTCCACTCTGCCACCATCCATTAACTCAAGAAACATGTGAAAAATAATATTCTGGAAATTGTAAAGTACAGTTTAAATCTATCCTTGTCCTCGCTGAGGACCATAAACTTTATGTAGGATGTCATACAGTCAATGTGGGTGTCAAGTAATGTGCATGACAATTATTGCAAAACAAATAATGAAATTAAAATTATTTATTTTAAATGCATAGGCAGCTTTACGCAGGACAGTTTAGAGGCACAAAGCTAAAGCTTTAAAAAAAAAAAATCTGCTTTCTTGTCACGACCACAAACCAATCTGATGTCCCCTCATTTCAATACAATCTAGGGCAGCAATCGGCTCTTCGGCTACAGATGGTAATCCTATTCAGTGTCACACATGATCACAGCTCTTGTCTATTTTTTCTCAATGCCAAATCCAGCACTTTTGGCCTTCAGTGCCACACCTAAATTGCAAATCAGCCATGGCTGGGATTGGCACCACAAGCCCCCGACACCCTGTTGAAGAAATTATTTATGTATCACACCGACGCCGTCCATAAATAAAAGATACCATTCACAGTCTGTTCCAGAGTTCCCGGAGCTTGGAAGAAAACGGTTTATCCTCATTTTTTCACGTGCTGGGAGGGATGTGGGGTTTGTGTTGGTCTCTGGGTTGCATCAGAAACACCTGTGACTGGAAAAACAAGAATAACATACCTGTGGAGTGTATAAAAGACTATCACCTGTTCCAAAGAACACTGCACACAAAGACTGCTGTCAGTCCTAGAAACCATTCCAGTTTTAGCATTCAGTGTATTTGTTCCACCATCCTTATAGCAGGCACCTGCCAGTTTAGGTTCAACTGACAGGACCACAAAGGTTTAGGCTCAAATAGGTAATTTGTACATTTTAATTCAGTGATATGTTAACAAAAGGGAACGTGGGTACACTGAACTTAAGCTACAAGCTGTGCTGATAAAAATGAACACAAAGGTTGCTTAGTTGTAAGCAAGGCTGTGGAAAGCATGCACATATTTTGCAAGTGGGAGCGTTAATGATGAATAATAGTTTGCATCAGGAGGTGCAGTATTTACACATTAATACATTAACAACACACACTGCAAGCGCCGCAGAATGTTGCATCATTGTGACACGCTGCACACACTACATGCAGTTGTCAAGGTACAGTAGACAGAATGTGCTGATCGGTAAAAGAAATGTGATGCAACTGCGGCTTCTCCGAGGAGTCGACACGCACTGAAGCTAGGAAGCAGGACTATGATGTATCTGATCAGAGGTCGACCAATATTGCATTTTTAAAGGCAAATAGAATAACAATAGTTTGGAACAGGAAAAAGCAAACAGCCAATTAAATGGCCAATGGTGATCAGAGATGGGCAGTATTTCTGTTACTTGTATTTGAAATATACCAGTGGGCTTTGTTTTGAAACAAGGACTTTTAATTTGAAACGCAAGTAGATGCATTTACTCAGTAGAGGATTTGGGCAAGCCCCCAGGAACAGCGCTGGGCTTTGAAGCCAATTTTACATAGCGGAAATACAACAAACTTACTTACTAACAACCAAGTCTGTTTTATGATGTCATTTGCCCCAAAAACACTTTTTCCCATAGACTTACATTGGGCATCGCAACCTCCGCAAATTGACTTGTTTGACTATCAGGATTTGATCCATTCCATCCAAAAAGCTGCAAGATTAAATCATTTTATCCCCATTAATAAACCGAAGTCAGACACTCGGTTTGTGGATGTTGGCTGCTAGGCCAAGCTCAGCTGCACTCGGCCATGCTGAGCCACAAGTCTCTAGTAGTCTTGCTCTATGGGCCCCACAATGCGGAAGATCCAGGTAATTTCCCAACACGGATATAGACTTTTTTTTTTTTTGGCCTCATGCACCACTGAGCAATTTTCATAGGAATGAAAGGTGCCCTGCCTCCAATTCTCTATCCAGTTCTCTTAATACATCCATGATCTCAAGGACTTTAGCTCAAGCAATACAGCGCTACAGCACTCGACCAGATGTTGCAGTCCAGGCAAAACTGTCACGTAAATACATGTTAAAATGAAGAAGAATACAAAAGACACAGTCACACACCAGAAGAGACCTGCTTTTTCTGAAGCTGTATCCACTGATGAAGCTCCTTTTTTGCTCCATTTAACACAACCCTCCTCTCCTCAACTCTAGTCTGTGATGTACGTCCCATGCATGACTGACAGAACAGCCACCAGCCACTATCGAAGTTTCCCTGATAACGATAGTCTGTAAAACGTCCTTTCAGCGCTGATTAATTGGCCAAAATGATAAATCAGTCAACCTCTAACCATGATGTGTTGACTCGTGTCATCTAACAGACATGGGTCAAGGTGCCACCATTGTGCAGCCACCATTGTGCAGCTTTCACAGATAACAATATGTGCAAGTATTTTGATGCATGTCAGTGTGTGTTCACTTTTATGCTTACAAATTCCAAAAACAAAATCTCTTTCCAGAAACAATGCCAGCTTCATAACTCACAGATCTCAGTTTCCATAAGGACTTCTTCGTCTGGTTAAATGAGTCACTTCCACTGTATATTTCAAAATGAAATGACTGTAAATCATTTCTATTATTACTGCCAATCTACTCCCTATAGTAACTTATGACATTATACTAATAAGTCTGTTATTTTAACTAAGAGTATCTGGTCCACATTTGTAGCAAACCAGTGTTGGCAATGGTTTTGGTTAATCCAAGGTCTGTTGTCTGGTGTATTGGAAGAAAGAGAGGCACAGGTGGTGGTGGTGGCAGAAAATCCCAAAACAAAGAGCCGGTACAAAAGCGGTTAGAGAAAAAACAGACACACAGAAAGATAGTCAGAGAAACAGACTGACGGGGACACAAGAAGAAATAGTTTAAAGGCAGACAACGGGCACACAAAAACAAAGAGATTCAAGTTACAGTGGGGAGAAATAAAGGAGGGAAGACAGAAGCCTTCATCACAAAAGCCCGCCATGAAACAATGGTTCCCTGATGGAAAGAGGCAGCAGTAAACACGAACACCCCTGTTTGGCAGACCTGGAGGAAGGGATTGGAGAAAAAGAGGGAGACAGAGAGGGAGAGAGAGAAGGAGCAAGAGGGGTGAGAGACAGACGGGCCCTGCCAAAGCGGCCCCCATGACGAGCAGCGCCACCTCGTTAAACCTGTCCGCAGGAGTCACAGGCAGATGCTCTGCTTTTTCTATGATAATGGCCGAGCTGCTAAGCAGCTAGCGGCGTCACGCTCCTTTGAACAACTATTGACCTCAAAGCTGTCACTCGCTTTCACGCCAGCACTGGTTCCAACTCGCTACACTCAGAAGGGGCTTGTCGCACCATAAGTTTTAATGCGGGCCTAGATGTATGAATATTGCTTGTTATCAAACGTTGTGCAAAATGCCTTTCTGCCAATATGATCTTTATAAGTCTGTTAGGCTTCTGCGCTCAGCTGCGCTGCATGTGGGCATCAGATAGAGTAGCTACGGATTCATGATCACCAATTATGTCTTAAGACCTTTGAAAACATGCTCCCCAGCCTGTGCAAATTGGCATTAAGGATATGAAAGCATTACCCATTAATGTGCATTTATTCACCATTTTACATTTAGGAGACCCACCACTGTCAAGCATCAAAGCGCAGTCAGCACATGGAGCCATGAGTCAAGAGGAAGTAACCAGGGTGAGGGAGAGATAGAGAGGGGAAAAGAGAGATAGACGGAGGAGGAGAGAGCAGCGGTTCTCTGAGGATTAGCTCATTTAGACTGCTTTGATCTGTGAGATCTTAATTGCTGGGAAGCACTGATAGAGTCCTCACAGCCACTTAGCAACAATATCCAGGCGAGGAGGGAGGAGGGTGGTCTTGTCCTTACCTTCTCTTCCTCGTTCCTTCCTCATTCATTCCTTTAATTCCTGACCATTATTATTTAATTGTATTTCTATTAAGGATTAGAAAGAATAAGCATCTACAACCACTCTAGAAAGCTCTCAGAGGCCAGATGGGGCCACTGAAAATTTGGGGGGTGGCACAACTAAACCAAAAGCCATTACTGAATTTCAGGAATTTTATTATGCTGTTGTAATATATAAATATTAAAGTTAAGGAATTGCACACTGATATACTTTGGTTTCTAATTTTACAGTTAATTTTATTAATTATCAGACGTGCATAGACTAATACCGGTACAGTTCACATTTTGAGTTCCATAACAGTCCTTTTTTAATGTGTTATGTATCTGTTGTTATGATAGCTTTATTGGTAGTTAAGTGAACGCCTTGTAGACGTGGGTGTGGTTTAGGCAGTAGGAGCCAGAGTCATCACTGATGTCACACTTGGGGGTTGGTTGTATTGACCTATTGGCTGCCATTAGCCGCACCTGGAGAAAGAGCTGGAGAGGCCTTTGAGCTGAGCGAGCAGGCCACGAGGGAGATGCCGGGGTCAAGACATTCTGAAGACAAAAGAGACTGAGAAAGCGTTCTACACGCCACCACGAATTGTCCATGTAAATACACATTGACTCTGAACAACCACGAAGAAGAGCAAGCTGGCTGACTGGTCCAATGGAACGGCACTGGAAGGGTGTCCAGTGGAGTCGTCCAGTTCAAGCGAGCTGGTCACAAGGAGCAAGAGCGGTGGCCTGGCGATGAGTCAACCGCACACACCGCTAGACAGAAGAGGTCACACTTACCCAGGGAAGTCCAGGCACATTTCTCATGTCTAATGCAACACGTGGGGAGAGACACTGAGTTATGGGCTTGCCAGCCTTAGTTGATTAAGTTTCATGAGCCAAGTTTATCATAGTAGCATAAACCTGTACATGTGTTAGACCAGGGGTCAGTAACCTTTACTACCAGAAGAGCCATTTTTAGTCCAAAAAACTTAATTTGTCTGTATATCTGAGCCTTATAATAAAGGTAACACAGCCTTATTAAGTCTAAATTAGCTTATTAACATTACTAATTAGCCTAATCAATACCATAAGGTGGCTACTCTGCAGTATTTATGAATATTTTATACCTTGCAGCGAAAGTAAACAAATCTGTCTGCACTATTAAATCAAATATTTTCCTCCAAGACTTTTTCTTTCTGGATTTGGAGCCCACAGCTAGCTTCGCTAAGGAGACTCAAGACAAAACACCGCTCTTGATGTTCGCCAGGCCGTAGACATAGCTAATACTCACATTTTAGTTCACGAAATGTTAAAATATTTTCTAAATTTGTTGTAGGTCTACAGATAACATATTTTTATAACTGGATAATAAAATAATCACTGTAGGCCTACAACAATGATGGATGAAAATTAAAATGTTCAAAAATAATTGTGATTATTTTCCATGTAGCCTCATTTTTGGTCAAAGCCACAGGGAGCAAATGGAGAGGGGCTCAAGAGCCACATGTGGCTCTGGAGCCGCAGCCTGCCTACCCCTGTATTAGACGATGCATTGTTCCACAAATAAGCTGGTTGTCCTTTTTTATTAAAAACATAAATATACTGCTTTAATTCGAAGGAGTACATTGATTGTAAGGAACAAATTATTTACAGGGAACAAGCCCTCTCAAGTTCAGTGGAGACTCATGAGGATCCAATAGAATTTTTCATTCAGATAACTTGAGGAGAGTTCAAGGGACTCCATTGAAAATGGACCCTGTCCCTTTTTCCCTTGCCAAATATAGCCTGTTCACCATCTTTGTTTATTGTTTAGCCTGCTGAACACAGTATACTTGAGAATATCATTGATTTTTGCAGCAATTTCGTCATTCTATAAATAAAAGTATTGTGAAAAGTGAAATTTCGGCCTGATGATGATGACAAAGGAAAAACTTTTTCATAAACAAAATCTTGTGCCTGTCCATCGACCAGATGTGGATATATTTCACTGGATAAGTGATTAATTCAACCTGCTGGCTGCACTAGATGAAAGCCCTTGTAACTTAACAACACAGGTGGTGTCAGAATGATTCGCAAGACTTTAACAAAAACACTCGTGCTTCCTGATCTGCAACCCATGTAGCTAAGATACAATTAAGTATTGTCAGTTAACGAGGCTTTGAAGTTCAGTGAGGAGGATCTTTTCTCTCATCAAATTTTTGCTTTTCATCCAGCTCCAACCTTCCAGCTTTTCCAGAGCTCCTCTACAAACACAGGTTTTTACGTCACTGAATCTGGCCAGTCATCATCCCTGCCAAATTCCATGACTCAATTACTGGATGCTGCTCTTGAAATATCTTTTTGATCCGTTGCTTTACCCACATCCCATGGAGTCTAATTCACAAAAAAAATATTCCCTATTTCCATCTAAAGAAATACCGTATAGATATATTTCTAAATGATCTATCGTCATTGAAAAAATGCTTGATTAGGTTTAGGTAAACAGCGTTAACATTGCCAGCATGGTTACAAGAAGGAGACTGTTGACAGGAGCAGGATATGAACATCTGCTATGACGGTGAGATGACGTGAGAAGAATCAGAGATGATCTGCAGACTTAAATCAATAGGCATTTATCTTTATTGTATTCAGCTGAGTCACCCTTGATCAAGTCATATCCTGATTTTATGGCATCATGTGGCTGTTAAATAGTAGATATCAGCTATAAGAGTTTCTGTGAGTTTTGTAACAGGACTGGATTTTTTTTTTTTTACGTTTCGCTTTTCTCTTGCAAGGCAGGTTTTATGTACCTTGTCTGAATACAGAAAACCTCTGTAGTTGTAGTTTTTTGATTTGGTAAGGAGGGTTGATGGTCACAGGTCAGCAGTTGAATATAAATCTTACAGATAAAGTCTTCTGGAGAGTCGAGCCCTTGTGAGAGGAACTCGGAGCTCACCGTATTTGAGGGCAGCTTCAGCTTTCGCTAAATCCCTATTTAACCCCCATATAGAGATCCAGAGGGGCTGACTGGCAAAGACTGGGGGTTAAGGAGATCATTCAGACAGATGAAGATGATGCATGGTTTCCTTCTCTCTCTCTCTCTCTCTCTCTCTTTCTCTCTCTCTCTCTCTCTCTCTCTCTCTCCATCTGCCTTTTGTCTCTCTCTCAGATCCACACACACACACCCCGACACACCATCCTCTTTCACCCTGCACTTTATCTACTCCACGCAACCTTGTACACCCATTCCTCTCTCTCTGGCTGTTGTCCAACTTCTCTGTCTTCGCCTTTCATCTCTTCGGCTAAGACAGGAACAGGCAGATTAAGGAGAGGAAGAGTATTAGGGGAGCCATTCTTTCTGCCTCTTTGTGACGGGAGGGTTACTGTTAGTGCAACAGAGCCCTCCCTCTGCTGAGTTTGGTCATTAGAGAGGCTGCAGAGCAGTGGGGGGAAAAGTAAGCCTGAGGGAGTGTTTACATTACCAGAATACTGATACTGTGAGACTCTGGTGTAGAAATGCATTCTCCTATCTGACAGTGTTATTTCTGTTGAATCTTATATTTCAAAATCCATCAAATACAAAAGGTAATAAATTAATATAGGTGTATAAGACAGGAAACAGAGCACATCAACTGACAAACAGATGACAAACAGCGCTGCAATGAAGAAAATAGGTTCAGAGCATTAAAACACTGCAGGAAAAAAAACTGAACAGATACAGGGTTATAGATAGAACTTGACATTAACTAGCTAATACGAAGAGTTCAAAGGGCTCAAACAGGTTCCTATGATTTCTGTGATGCGGGAAATCCGGACAGAATCTTTGAATTTGACAATAAAAATGGTGTCAGCTATAAAACATGGAAAATCGTGACATCTGACAAAACATGGAAGGACTTTTTTTTTTGAAAATTAGGGCAGTGCCTAAAATTATAAGTGTCTTTTCACAGCGGTCAAATGAACAAAAGAAAGTACGCTGCTATGTTTCGGTGTCATTTACAGACATGCTGTGTTTCAACCAAAGGCAAGGCTCAGCTCCTCCAGACACACCAAGACTGGTTACATCAGGTCAGTAAATACAATCAACAAATCAATCAGGCCAGCGCTCCGAAAACTTTAAAATCATTTCAATTAAATAATTTTCCAGACATTAACTCAAGAGTGACCTCACTGCTCTACGTGTCGAGACTTCGCTTTGTCTGTCTACAGCTTCAGCGGCAGCTGGTTTGATCAGCAGAGATGCGAGTGGCGGCTAGCTTGACTATAGTCTTTTTCTCAATCACCTAAGTCACATCCTGTTCTCCTGTGCGTCTCAGGTGATCCAGAAGCAGCACCTGATGTTTCTGCATCAAGATAGCTGTAACCCACGTTAGTGGTCAAACCAGCTACTGCTTAAGTTGGAGTGCCGTCATGTTCTGACGTGTTCTGCTAACACAGACTAGGATACACGTGAGACTACATCCACTTTTCAAACTATGTTACTGCAGTGTAAATATGGGAAATGGTGACCTGCAATTGTATAGCGCCTTTCTAGTCATCTGACCACTCAAAGCGCTTTTTACACTACGAGTCACATTCACCCATTCACACACACATTCACACACTGGTGGCCGAGGCTACCATACAAGGTGCCACTTGCTACTCAGTTTTAACACACACTCACACACCGATGGAACAGCCATCTGGAGAAATTTGGGGTTTAGTATCTTGCTCAAGGATACTTCGACATGTGGACTGGAGGAGCCGGGGATCCTCCAGTCCACTGGAGGAGCCAGGGATCAAATCGCTGATCTTCAAATTAGTGGACAACCCACTCTACCTCTGAGCCATAGCCGCCCAGTGGAAGTAAGATTTTGCCTATTTGATTATTTTCTGATATGTAAGGTTACAGACCTCAGACACTCAGTCAGATAGATGTCTGGCAGGATACGACACAAAACTGGCTGTCATGACACCATTATGACAGTGTAATGAATAAATTCTTTGACCTTAAGTAAAGTGGTACCATCTAGGCTTGTGCCGGTTTGAAAATTTTCCAGCCGGTTTGATTTAAAGCCAAATATCTAACCGAACCAATATCTCGAATTATATACCTAATTTTACCACTGGGGTCGCATTTGAAACCAATATCTCGAATTATATACCTAATTTTACCACTGGGGTCGCATTTGAGCTATTTTTCCCAATAAAAGCCCATTATAGGTGTAATGCACTTCCAATCCACTAGGTGGCGGTAATGCTGTATTAACCGCCAATACACACAAGGTTACACAAGAAGAAGAAGCAGAAGGACACCAAGACGTTGGGGCAAAGACGGTGAAGAAACCAGTAATAATAGTAGTAATAGTACAGTATAGTATAAACTGTATAATACAGTAGTAATCCAGTATCTTTGGTTAGGGCAACAAAATGAATGACTGCTGACTCCCTCGCACTTTTCCCCGCCCCCAATGAAATTTGATCTCTCGCAGCAGCAGCAGACCACCATTTTGATTTGTCATCAAGATATCATGAAGGATGAGACGGGCTGTTATGACAGTCTGTAACCTTGCACATCTAATTATAATAATCATTATGTCAACTTTTCATAAACACAAAAAGAGGTGCATTTCTTGTTAATGTCAAGTTATTATGACAAAGACATCTTCTAGTAATGTCATCCTGGTTAATGTCAAGTTGTCATTATAAGGACATCCCAAACAAATTTAATGTCAACTTGTCATGACAAAGACAACTTCTGGTAATGTCACTTTGATTAATGTCAAGTTGTCATAATCAAGACAACTTGTCATTACAAAAACCGAACACTTAATGACAGCAGTCATAAATGTTTATGACATAATGTTTATGACAGGTTCATGACAGTGTCATGTCATAGTTATGACAGTGTCATGTCACCCTTATGTAGATACCTTCAAGTAAAGTGTTACCAAATAATTTCTAGATATCTGACATGCAGTGAGATTTGAACTTCTATAACCATTTTCCTTGACTTCAGATGTGCTGTTCTTCTCAAGCAATAGTAGAGGATCAGCAAGAAAGGGCTAAAGCCAAGGGGGTGGTTTCACAAATGCCAGCAGTTCTTACACGTACACTGCAAACAGCGGCAGCAGCGTATTTCAACATCGCCCCTAACATGAGAGATAAACATAGTATGGGAGTCCTGCAGGGCTCTGGCTTGCTCATGCATGGGTTGCAGGTGTGTTGTTTGTTTTAGTAAGTATAATTTGTCAAAATGAATGAGGGAGGAAAGATCTCATGACGCAAATTTAGTGAAAGGGGGCCAAGATTGTTTCCTATTTCAGTGAAGCAAATGAAGAAGACATAAACCTGCTCTGAGCTTACATGTTCCTATACCACAGCTGCTTCCTGGTGTCTTTCTTTTCTGTTGTATTTGTTTAGCCTTTATTTGAGCACTGTCGGCTCTCCGCTGCACCTCCCCAACTGTGTCAGATTCACAAAATGTCAATCACACTATCATTTGTGATGCAACCACAAAGCCTTTGCTCCTGCAATGTAACATTTGTCTGAAGAGAGAAAAATAGCCTATCAAATTTCAAAAGTACAATTCAAAGAGTCTGCTTTTATTAAATATTGATGTCACACACATGGTTAGCGGGATGTTAACGTTTGAAGGAAAACAGCATCACTTAACGCCCTTGTGCTACCTTGCTCTACAGTGAACAGCGGTTACATCACCCTTGAATCATTCATTCTGAAACCAGAAAGAGTTGAGGTAAACATAAAATCTGTGGAATGTAAAATGGCTCTCTGGATTCTACAGTGAATGATCAAAAGATGAAGCAGCTCGCAGTGAAGTAGTAACCTACACGATTCATCCCCCACACACATGCACTTTTAAAAGCTATTTGTTCTTGTATCCTTTTGTATATATTTTTTCACTTTGATGACTTCACATGTGTGAAGCGGAACATGAGAACTGGCTTTTCATTTACTTTTAGTGCCATTCAAAGGGAACAATGTGAAGTATTTATCCAAGTGTGGGTCCCTTCTTTTTTTTTTTTCTTTTTTTTTTTATAACATTATTTCGAACATAGATAAAATAGAACAAAATGTAGGTGATCAATAAGGTAATCAGTCATACAAGAAAAACAAAAAACAAACAAACAAACAAAATAACAATCATAGTAACAGAGGGTCCTTTTGATGATTGACTATATTCTGAGGGTGCATGCTAATATCAGCACAGCATCAATAATTAGGGATGCACCGAATATTCGGTAACCGAATATATTCGGCCGAATATTGCAAAAAAACACACATTTGGTATTCGGTGGAATAAGTTAAAAGCAAGGCCGAATANTATTCCTGTCAAATACGCCGGCCATCGGCTTACCGCGACGGAGAATTCGGCTCCAATAATATCCTCTTCTTGGCGTCATGACTGCCCAGAAGTACCTTTACAGCCGAGCCAGCCAAACACAGCCCACAAACCTCACCGCACTTTAGGGACTGTTCTTTACTTATGAAGGGACTTGTCAGGGGAGGAGGGTGGCTGGTTGATTCTTATTTTATTTCTTTATTTTATTTCAATCCCCCCTATGTTAATCACTTATAGATGCTGTTTTTGAAGTATGAATAAGTCAATAAGTAATTTATTCCATTGAAATATCATTGATGGATTATAGAAAAGTGATTTATCTTTTTATAAATGACAAAAGGCACATCTGCCTCATTTTCGCTGTGGTATCGTGATACTACTCAGAACCATGATATTTTCACTGGTATCGTACAATGGGTCCCAATATTGGTACCATGACAACACTAATCTGGAGGGGGTTCATCTGCAAAAACTAATGAAAAACTAAACAATGATATTCTGTATTCGGTACTCGGTATTCGGCCAAGCGTTTAATATTATTCGGCTTCGGCCACAAATTTTCATTTCAGTGGCCAATATACTTTTTCTTAGTTTGCATAATGAATGAATATTACATACATTGAAAAGCATTCTATCCACCTGGTGGCGGGCCATCGCAATAAGAGTATGTATGCATAACATGATGCCTCTATAAACGAGACTTGATGATCACTAAAATTAGGTGGGGAAAAAGTGGATATATCGATATCAGTTATCGGCCAAACAGGTTGTTATATATCGCCATATCGGATATCGGCAAAAAATCCAATATCATGCTTCCATTCATTCATTCATTCATTCATTTTCCATAACCACTTATCCTGTTTGGGGTTGCAGGTGTGCTGGAGCCTATCCCAGCTGACATTGGGCGAGAGGCAGGGTACACCCTGGACAGGTCACCAGACTATCACAGGGCTGACACATAGAGACAGACAACCATTCTCGCTAACATTCACACCTACGGGCAATTTAGAGTCAGCAGTTAACCTACATATCTTTGGACTGTGGGAGGAAACCGGAGTACCCGGAGAAACCCACGCTGACACGGGGAGAACATGCAAACTCTGCATAGAGGGGCTCCCCCATTCCAGGGTTCGAATCAGGAACCCAATACTAACCACTGCACCACCATGCCCCCCAATATTGTGCATCCCTACTATATTCAGTTAGTCTAATACATCAAGAAATAACTCTAGTCAGTTTGGCTGAAATAAAATACCTATGTAATTATGGAAATATTCTTATTTGCTTCCTTGACAATTTGATAAGACAAGTGACACCACTCAAATGTCTGTCCGTTAAGTATGGCGCTAAAGCCAGCAGCCGTTTAGTTTAGCTCAGAGATGGAAAAAATACTATCATATATTACTCAAGTACAAATACAATCACTAATGTAAAATTGTAAAGTTAATAGTTGGGCACTTGGACTCTTGAGTAAAAATTGGTGAGGAAAGGGAAAAGGGAGAAAACGAATATAATGATGAAGCACAGACCCATAAAATCAAAGTACATATTTGGTGGGGCTGGGGGTCACCAGAGGTCCCACGATACAATATTATCATGATACTTAAGTCATGATACCCTATTTCTGTCATTTTAAATGTTTTGCAACATACTGAGTATTGCAATAACATCTATTGCAACTTATAACCACTTATTATTTTTTTAACAGCAACTTAAATCCTAAAAGAAAACTTTGTCAACATCTGTTTTATCTAATACGATCATCTCACTTAATTTACTAATTTTTATTGCAGTAAGATGCATCCAATGAACTGAAGGAACAATTATTTTATTATCATAATGGGCTACCAAAAGTTTAATTTGTGTTCGCATATGATTTCAAAAAAAAAAAAAAAAAAAAAGATTGATACTTGGCTTCCCTGTATGGATAAAATATTGCCGCACAAAATATCGCGATACTATGCCATATCAAATTTGTCCCCCACCCCTTATATTTAGGCTATAAAGTGCATTTTTAACAGGTCAACAGTAGAGCCTAAACATTACACCACAGACTTTAGAGCCAAACCAACAATATAGGCCTATTCCTTTCCCATTGACAGCACTCTGCAGCCTGTGCATACAGCTGATTATCAGTTAACAGTAAGAGAGAACAAAAGTCAGACATTTCAACAACAATGAGACAATATGATGACAATAGTAAAAAGCCAAGAACACCGCAGCGGGTTTCACAAACATCATTAAGCCATAGTATAGCCCAAATTAAATAACCTGCCACTGCTTATAGAAACACCAGCAGAATAAAACATCACCCGGGCAGGAACAACAGACAGATACAAACAAACTCCACAGCGGCTGCATTCGCATTCACACACACACACACACACACACACACACACACACACACACAGGCCTACAGCAAAAAGAGAGCTGCAAAGTTTTTTGCACACAGTGTAGTTTGCACACGCGGACGCACGCGCACACGGCGCTTCGTTGCTTGGCAATATTGACCTCTGGAGAGTTACAACATTCACAGCGAGTTTGTTGTTGTACTCGCCTGTTTGAACGGCTTTGCGTGAGTCTTGTGCACCGTCAAGTCCTCCACAATGTGCTCCAGGTTCACCTTCTGTATTCATTCATTCTCATAGCACAGTAGCTATAACCAGTCCACTCAGCCTCTCTGTCCCACGAGCTCCTCAAAGTTTTTACACAGTTTGAGCTAAGTGGGCTAAGGCTCACAGAGAACCTGAAACTGCTGCTGGAGGATCCATTAGCACTTAGCCTGTTAGCTTGGAGGCACCTGTCCTACAGACAACAACTTGGGTGTGTTTGATTTCAGTCACTTAGCGTGCTGGCGGGGTGGAGCATTAAAGCAGTGATTAATTAAAGGAATAGTTCACTACAAAACAAAAACAATTGTATAGTACTCATCTCCTGGTCCCAGAAAAAGTCCTCTAATGAAAGGCATTTAGAAGAGTGGAGCACCCAAAAAATGAAAGCACATGGGCTCATTTATACTCAGTTTATGTACGAAAATAGATATGTCCGATTCAAACATTTTAAACATCACCGCCCTCATACTTCCATGCATGCTTTTTGATGGCATTGACATCCACAAGAGGGCACTATTAGGCAGAGTCAAATGTTTCTGACAACAATCAGGCGATGGTGGAGGAGGTTGTAAATGTACCTTTAAGCCCAGGTCAGATCATAGATTCGCAACGAGATGAGGTAACTACTTGCAATGTGCCATTCCACAACCTGCCAGTTCACACCTATGAAACTAATCAGATGAGACGGTGCATCATCTCTATGCAACAGCTGTCTGTACCTCAGCTGTCTGTACCTCTGTATGTAGGGGGCAGCATAAGCACAGCAAGCAGCAGCAGCAACCCACGACCCACCGTTCAACATTTTGACTTGACCAGCAGACTTCACTACAAGCGGATTGGCTGTAGAAACAGGTGATGTGCTTTACGTGTTAAAACCAGCTGCTGGCAATTGGACCAGCTGAGTCCAGCTCAGGCCGGCCAGTTCTGAAACGTTCTGCAACGTTTTGAAGCGCTTTCGTCTCATTGCAAATATTTGGTCTGAACTGGGCTTTAAAGGAGACGGCATTGTAGACTGTGTGGCCTGAGAGGACATTAAACATCTATTGCATTTGGAAGAATTCTTTTCACTATGTTGCAGATTTGTTCTTCTGTTCCTTGATTAATCATAATTAATGGTCTTATCTCGATTGAATTATACTACACTGCCCCCACGATTTCTGGTAGTACTGCCCCATTTCTTCCATAACCGTAAGCTTTAAGGCAAAGTGCACAAATATGGACAAAATGAATACAGAGTACGGAGACAAGGCTCCGTCCGTCTCCATTTATGTATCTAACATTGAGCATGAATGAGCCATAAGAGTGCAAACAGATTTCACTGGAGGTCAAACAAAAGACAGCAAAAAATCTTATAATATGTTTTAAAAAACCTTGAAAATTCCTGTGCATCATTATCATAGTCCCTTTTTTTCTTTTCGTAGGCTCATGGAAATCCAGCTACGGTTGTATTTCCACTACTGTATTGCTAATCAAAGCATTTCCTGTGAAGGAAGTTGTGCATACAGGATGATAATCCAGAGATGATCAGTAGTTTAGCAAAAATTGTTGCATTTGACAAAATACTTCTGGTACCATAAAGAGCCTAAGGAGGTAAGTCCAATATAAAATCTATTTTGTTTTTGGGTGAACTAGTCCTTTTGACAATGTGCCCAAATGAATTACATGTTAAGTCAATGTAAAGACGTAGTTAGACGCAAAGTCCCACTGGGCAGCTCAATGGATGCGATGGACGTGCCACAAATTACGCAGGTAGCGCAATGTTGCATCATACGCTCTTTCGTGAGGGTTAAAAAATCTGAACGTCAGAGACCAATTCGCGCTGCGAAAGTCAATCAGCACTGAGATCCTCGGGGACGTATGACGTTGAGAACATAGTGGTGGAAGTTCATGTGTATGACTCGAGTTATTTGCGTGTATGATGCAAGTCAACACAAATTATTGTAGCATTCAAACTTGTGCAAGTAACAATGCAAAAATTCACATCAGGTTTGGTGTGAACACAACATTAAGGTAGATGCTACTTCTTTTTTAATCCATGCCGAGGTACAGTAATGATAACCTTGACCCATAATGACCTGATACTTCATTGTTGTAGGCGATTGTTCACAAACTGCTACGCCAAGCCCAGTTACTACTGCATCCCCCACACCCTCTGACAGTCACGTTAACATTCAACATGTATCTGTCACAGAGTGTCAGCAGAGTGCAGAGTGTCACCTCTCTGGAGCTGCACTCCTGAGCTCTGTCCTCACACCAACAGCTCCAGACAGACACCAGCCGCTTCTTCTCTGCTGCAGCTGCTGATTTATATCCTTTATTTTGTTCCATCCTCACACAGTTTATCAGGACTTTTTACGTGACTTTTGTTTTTCAAGTACAATATTTGAGATGAAGAATACTTAAAGTGGCTTTTTTGCTTTAACAATATCATTATGAAGTTAATGTTGATTGCACAAAGTAATGACTATAGCATAATGGCACCATCTGCGTTTAAACTGATTCCCATCAGCTTCGCTTTCATTATACAATTCTGTCTGCTGTTGGGTAGGCTACAATCTCCTGGGAAAATGAAGGCTCAATTTACAACACAAAGGAAGTGCGTCAGCCAATGCACAACCAAAACAGGAAGAGGATAACACGTTTATTTCCCCTAGTAGCTATTGGTACCTATCCCAAGTTACTAAAGAGTGTCAATGTAAAGCCCAGTGCAGACCAAAGATTTACGATGAGACAAAACCGTTTTAGAACCGCTTATATTATTGTGGCGTATTTATTATTATGAATACAGTCCATCTGATGCTCATTTTGTTCATGGTTTTCACCATGTCATCACTACTACAAATGCAGCTGTAGCCAGTATCTCACTATCACTATCCTCATTCATATTTTAAGAAGCTACACATAATATTCAGCCACAAAATAATCCTAAAGAAGTAGTAAATCAGAACGGAAGTACAGAGAGTTGTTGCATAGGGATGATACACCGTCTCATCTAGTTGCACTGGTGTGAACCGGAAACTCATCTGAACTGGGCTGAAGTTCTCAGTTGCTATCTCTAGTAGCGGAAATTGTAGACAGTGGAACAATAGGTTTGTGTGTGTGGATGCTTTTTCCTTCATTTTAATAAGCTTAGCTAACAAGCTGCCGCCCTCAGCTTCATATTGAACAGACAGATATGAGCATGGAATCAATCTTATCATCTAACTTTTGGCAAGAGAACAAATGAGTGTATTATAAATCTCCAACTATTGCTTTACATTTTGGTGGGAATGATGAACCGATGAACTAGTTAATACATTTTGACACCAATCCAATGTCTCATGAAGATCCTACTTGAAGTTGAAATAATAAGTGAATAAGAATCAAAGCTTGGAGACATAACTTTATCAGCGGTGGATTTCAATATTTTCCACAACAACATATTATTTATTATGTTGTGCAACAAAATAATCAACTATTTGGTCTCCAGACCTGTCCTGTAATGATATGACCAAATCACTTCTGGGTCCACAAGACTAATAGTCATCAAGATACCGAACACACTATATGTGAATGTCCTTGACGCTTTACTGAAATCTTTACATCCTTTTACTACAATGCGTCACATCACAATTGAGCGAGTGCATTTCATCATGTACAGTATATCACATTGTTCATTTCAGTCAGGTGATTTAAACTGTTAAATACTAAAGTCTTTGACAGAAAGTTGAGCACAAAAGTCTCAACAGCCAAGAGGGCTACAGTGTTCCAACAACAGTCAAAGCTCCTCAGCTCCTGCATTTCAATTTGGTGCGGTACCTGGGCGGTGCGCTGTCAGCAGGATCTGTGTTCCAGTTGGGTGACTGAGCCTTCCTGGTATCGAAACATGATGACAGTGAAGGCAAGTCTCACACCAGCCAATGGAGTCATCAATAATAAGACAAGGTGAGCAGGAAGGGAGGCGGGGGTGGGGTGGGGGGGGTGGGGGTTATCTGGGTACAGCACATGCACTCCCCGGTGGGCCGCAGGGGCAGACAGGGCCGCAGAGAGGCAAGATATGGCGTGACGCTCCTGGAATCTGTGATTTGACATCTGCACCGTGTGAGAGTCTGTCAGAGGGCAGGAGAAGGTTTTTGAGGGCACCGCCGCTTCCTCTTTAGTCCGAGTCTCTGGGTTTTATCAAAGAGATCTGACTTGCGGGGCAAAGAGAGTGGCTGAGCAGCATGGTGCTCACTGGAGGTGGTCGGCTTTGAATGGACGCTGCTAAGACGTTAGTCCTCCCGCAAAGTCAGTCCTCCTCTTCTACATAGGTGGAGGGGAACCAGCCCATCTGAGAACCAAGAAAGGAGGATATAATTCAGGCAGCAGCACATGTATTTGACAGGATATGTTTTATGCATCAGTATCTTAAATAAACCCTCAAAAAGACTTCTTAAATTTTTTTTACTCCCTTAAAGCTCTGAGTGGGCAGAACGGACATCAGAACATTATGCCACAATACCATATTCAAGACAGAACCACCCAGTCAGTCAGATAGTGTACAGTGTATTAATACTGTAGGGATATGTAAGACAGATGTATAAAGACATTGTACATTAGCTACCACTGTATAGGATAAGAGCACAGATGGCACAAAAACACCTACCCTGCCGTCAACCTCTCCCCTCCACCATCCATTGGACATCTTGGTATAGATCTTGATAATGTCTCCCTGCAGCAGGGAGAGCTCCCGTGTGTCTCTCGAGCAGAAGTCATAGCGTGCCACTGCAATACCCACCACCCTGGGAGAAAACACTGAGACAGAGAGATCTTGCCTTAGTATTGAGAGAAATCTCGTATTTAAGTTCTTAGAGCAGCTATTGGACCACAAATGGACAAGAGCTATATTATGTCTGACGCCGCTCTCTCCCCTCTTTGGTCCACCAATAACAAACGCACTCACTAAATCAGAGAGTCATGCTCCATACAACAATTTAATCAGAATCCAATCTAAAAGTATGGCTTCTAGATGCTCCTCTGGGTAGTTCAACCTAACTATTTTTTTTTTTAACTTTAATTCTCCCTTACTTTGAAGTGCACATTCTTATCTGTAGCACACTGCCATTCAGTGTTTGGAGAACTTCTCACCTGTGTCAGGCTCTTGAAGCTACTTTCTCCAATCCATTCTGAAATCCTAGGCTTTTGAAAAGGTGCTCTCTTAACCTTTACTCTTGTCACCTTGGAAGAATTCTAATAGCCAGGATGCTTGGTGACTAACTTTTATACCTCAAACTGATCTTATTGTTAAATCCTCATAAAACTTTGATGAGAAAATGTTAAATCAAATAACTACTTTCACTGCAAGGACAATCACAACTCAGCTCAACAAATTCAGTCTTTACCTTTAGTAATAGTGGTATGTTGTGATTATATTCCATTTACAATGGTATGAAACAGATTTTCTGACAGGTATTATCCACAGTGAAATTACTATGACTGTCTTGCCATGATGATAAGGCAGCAAAGAGCCCTCATTCTTGTGCCTGAGTCATACTAAGTGTCACAGCACCACAGAGTCACAGAAGAGGGAGTAAACCATGTTTGTTGGTGAGCAAGGGGAAATACATAGCGCTGCCCAGCTCTGCGGTGCCGAACGCACAGTAGAGATGACAGGTCATGGGTTATCATGGTCATGTGTTGATCTCATTAAAAGTTAATGTTCAACGTGGAAACTTATCAGGTTATACAAGGTTATTCCTACATATGCAGCTGCCTGGGTTTGTTTACCTTATCTGTGGAAATACAGGTGACACACATACAGGTGAGGGATGAAAGGAATACATCTATTCCTTCAGGCACACATGAGAACATCATACCAACACAGAAGCCAGAAGCCCAAGCCCACACCTACATGCATGCATGCATGTCGCATATATAAGCAGCGTATACCATAATGCATGTAGCATATATATGCTTATGTACAAAAAAGACAGACACAAATAAAGAAATCTTAATAGACTATTATGCTGTATATATTAATGCCGTGATGGCAGGAGGGGAAAAAATTGAAATACATCCTGCTATTCTGACTTGGGAGCATTTACTCATTATTCCAAGATGGTTACCACAAGTAGTCACACCTAAAAATGAATATTATGTGAATTACCTTATTTTATTGTGTTTCTTATTTGTTGCAGCTCATTAACAAGTGAAAATATACAGACAAAAGTGTATTTTATTGTCGTCTGTTTATTCATTTGAAATTACTGTCTACCAAAAATCTATATTACTTATACTTTTTTATTTCATATATATGTCTGTTAAATTCTATCCCTATATTTTAACTTGCACTTACATCTTAAGTCTTATCTTCTCATTTTGCTTTTATTTGTGTGATTTCATTTTTATTAGGGCTGTCGAAATAACGCATTAATTTCGATTAATTAATCAAAGAATAAATAATGCATTAAAAAAAATTAATGTTGATTAATCACATTAATTGGTGCCCTTAGACACGGTGGGTCATCACATGGTGGAGGCAGACGAAATGACATTGTTTGGCCCCAAAAATGGAGCATTTACATTTAAGAAACACCCAGATGGAGCTGTTGATAGGAGCACCATCCTCTGCAGCTTCTGCAGTAAGGAATTTTCGTACCATTGGAGTACTAAAGGCCTGAAATATCACCTCAACGCAAAGCATTAAGCAGCGAACCCAGAGGTCTGAGCTAGCACAGCCTCTGATGCTAGCGCTAGTAGTTAGACTCATCAAGTCACACTCAACCAGGCGTTCAGACGCAAACTGAGTAAGTCTACATGTGACTGACGAACTCCCCTGCAAAATGGATTGCAATACACTGCAGACCAGTTTCAGTGGGAGAGGACAGGGGGACAATTGTGTCCAAAATCCAGCAGCTTTACTACACACACACATCTGCCAAAATTCAATTGAACTGGATTTTTAAAAAAAAACTTTCACAGCAAAAGTTGATGAATGTGATTAATTAAGATTAATTAATCACAGAGTCATTAATTCAATTTTTTTAATCACTTGACAGCCCTATTGTTTATACATATTTAATTAGTGAAGAGCCTCAGACCAAAGATTGTCAATGCTAACAACTGCGCTTGTAATTGTTGTGCATTAGATAAATAAATACCTTGAGCTTGAACTTGTATGTCTCCTTTTAATTAGCTGAACTGATAATGTTAGTAAAATGTAAATGCCAGAAATGATGGCTTTGCAGCTCTTTGCCACTGGTTTGTTGACAATTCTGCAGTTATTTTCACCTAGTGGGAGATATCAGAGCTGTCAGAAATGGAATTACAGGAGACTGACGTGAATGTTTTTTCCCCACATGACAACTCGGTGCGATCTGTGCAATATGACGTAAAAGCGGCATCATTACATTATTTAACAGAGACAGGGAAAACAAGACAGTTTTGTCTTTGGAAACCTGGAAATGTGGGCATACAGCAAGGGAGAGACAAAGAGAGTAAAAAAGCTGTACCTGTACCTGACCAGAAAGGCGAGGAGGAGGGAGGAACAAAGCTGCAGCCGCCGAGAGGAACTACAGAGAAACGGAGCGAGTGATGGGAAGGGGGGGTTCAGGCCGTAGAGGGAGCAAAGACAGAAGATAAGCAAAGTAAACACAAGTTTGACAGAAAGAGAGTATGAGAGAGGGTAAAGGAGAGAGAGAGAGTGAGGGAAAAGTTGGCAAAGTCACAGAACAAGCAGAAAGCAAGGACGGGTGGGAGAGAAGAGTGAGAGGAGGGCAAAACAGTGAAAGCATCAGAAAATCTGTCATTTCACCTGGCACATGATTTTTGTATAATACTGACCAATAGAAAGTGGGTATTGAGTTTTTAACATATTAACTTACTTATGAACGTGTCCAAAAGTATATGGACATGCCCACTTTGGTAAGGTGAGTCTTAATGCTACATCATGCAATGATATCTCGGACAACAGTGCTTCCAACTTTCTGGTGACAGTTTACAGTTTTCCCAAGTTCAGGTGTGGAAAAACTTACTGCACAGAGCCCTGACCTCAGGCCAATCCAACACCTTTTAGATGATTTGAAACACAGTGACGTATATACTCCCAACCTTGCATTCAAGAAAACACCTTTAAATGAGGCCAGTCCAGCAGTGGGGTTACAAACGCAGAGTGCTTTGGTAAAAAAAAAGACAGGGTCCACCAACAAAAAAAAGCTTAACTAGGCTCAACTTTTGTCGCAGTGAATCAGGATGTTACCCGGCAGGGCTCTGCGGTGGCCAATCAAATGTGAATAGTGTATTTCTGCTGTTTGCCTCGCCATTATTGCCACCGTGATAACTTCTCAGAGTTGTAAAATCCTGTCCCAGAGTACCATAAACATCTGTGCAGTGTTACAGCTTCTGATGAGCCTTCAAACTCATCGATCTGTTACGATCTGTTACTGTCCTGGATCATATTCTTTGAAATCATCCCACTGGTACCAGAGGCAACATGCCCCAACCAAGGCAGCCTCTTTGTGTTAATTGACACATGGCTGTTTTTCGGTCTTAACACCCACTTATCGCCTGACAGCAGCAACTGACCTCACTGATGCTTTTGTGGCTGAATGGTAGAAAATCCCTGCAGCCAGGTTTCAAAATCTTGTGCAGAGCCTTCCTGGATGAGTTGAGGATGCTGTAGCAGCGTAAAGACGCCCATGGTTTTTGAAGATCAGTTGTTCAGCTCTCTACATACCTTTGGCTATGTAGTGTAGCATCTATAATCTTCCCCAGGTCATACTGCATAACACAGCAATAACAACCTTTTGAGCTTCAGACAGGGCACGCCGAAGCAGCAGTATGGGGGTAGGTATACGTCTGGGCACAGCACGGCGCCCTGACAAGGCGATCCATGCCGCAGAGCCGACAACTTCTGCTCCGGTATGAAATCCCATCTGAGCCAGCAGACCCTCACACTGAGAAAACCACCTGCTGTCATCACAACAATATGGTTCCATGCCTTCTTCCGCTTCCCCACAGGGATAAGTAAATGCAGGGCCAATATGTGTCAACTGTTTGTCTGACCAGAGTGCACACAACCCACACTACCACACGACTATGCACAGACCTGCAGGAAATATATACAGTATAAACAAACACAGGCTGTATGTGTAGATACAGAATTAAACTTGTACTGCACATACAGCCATAAACAGCATGAGCATTTTATACTTGAAGCCGTTTCATTTTAGTATGATCAAACTAAATATCCTGTAATATTTTCACTATTTCTCTTATAAATTCTTATTTCATTTTGAGATTTTGCAAATTATTCACTCAGGTGCAATCCCTTGCCCCTTTCACTTAGCCCTACCCCTTCATTTTGCATGTTCACGTCTAGAGGTAGGGTGTCCCAATTCTTGTTGGGATAGAGGGGTAGGGCAAAGTGTAAGGGCTACATGGCCCTCAAAATGAATGTTTTTCAGAGGCACCTCCACCTGGAAATCATCAATCATGGCTGCACAAGCAACAAAAGAAACCCACAAATGCATTTAATTTGTTAATAAAGATTTAAAAATTACGATAACCATCGTATTATCTGTGTTGTTTCAGTTGATTATGATCCTTTTCTTTATAGTAGTATGCTGTTGTCTCAGGAGCTAACTAGCAAGCTAGCTAAAATTACATTGTTATTACTGATTTGTGCATAACAGTCGCACATTTTGACATATTTCCATGTCACTTTCCCCCCCTTTGATTGCATTTGACGCATTAAATTTAACTTAAGTTCAGCAGCAAAGTTGCTGCACTTGTTAAGGCTCCTCTAATATCATTGCAGACCATAGACCATGTAAACAATGGAGGTAGCTACCGTGACATCACCCACTGGTTTATGGACTGCCATTTTGAAGCCTTGAGTTCAGCAACGCATTGCTGTTTAAGCTTTGGATGAGCAAGGGGGTCTGACTCATAGATTGTGGTGACACCTCATGGACAGCCTGTCAGTCAAGCCAACACATTCTTACTCAGACCTTGTCACATATCAACACTTGGTCATGGACTTTCCACCTCCACATATGACGTGCAAGGTACCCTGGGTGGGTTGGTTGTCAAAATACTCTTTTGTTTTTCACATGTCATTTACATACATTTAAAAACAAAAGTCAATTTGCGGTGTTGTACCAAAGCACTATGTTGGTACAACACCGCAAATTGATTTTTGTTTTTCCTTCAACAACACATGCATGTAGTTGGCTTTAGGCAACAAAAGCACGTGGTTAGGTTTGGGAAAAAAAGAACAGGGTTTGGCTTTATAATCTTACGGGACGCAAACACCGCTATCCTGGGTGAAAGTCAGTGTTTCTTGGACCCATCCAACACTCCTCCTGCCCACCCTACTTGGAGTTTCGTCACCTTAACTTTTGTTCTTGTCCTGCCGCGTTTCCCGCTGACACCGCCATGCGACTGGCTGAGTATCATGCCGATGTCACTACCCAAGTGCTGCATTTCGACGGCTTTGGAGTGAGACCGAGTTGGTCAAGCACTTTAACTTTAAGCCTTAATGAAATGTAAACAGGTGAGTTATGAAAAAATTTGCCCCTTATACAGTTGTCATGAATGTTGAAATTAGCTAAAGAGACCAAAACTGCTCGTTACCAAACTGTAAATGTGTTTGTTTCTGCTGTAAAGTTGGGCATTTTAACATGGGGCTCTATGGGGACTGACTTGTTTTGGAGTCAGCCTCAAGTGGCCATTAGAGGAACTGCAGTTTGTGGCACTTCTGCGTTGACTTCCTTTTAAAACTCTGGAGGCTGCAGCTTGGTATAGACTGGCAGGGTATGTGGGAGCACAGATTGCTAATGCCTACAGGGCACTGTCTGTGCTTTTCTATTTCCATCAGCTAAATAGTGTGATGTTGTCATTATTGCCATAGTCTTGTCTGTTAACGTAAATGCCATTTATGACTACTGATGACCTTTCAGGGTCTTGAAGAGTTGTTCCATTTCACAGGGGAAGATTTCAACCACTGTCCCTTGTAACTCTGTTCCGAGGGGCAAAGTGGCACTCAAACACGGGTTATGAGTAAAAATGAGAAATGGGATTGGGCCTTATCATCATTAATTTAAGATATCAGAACTGCATATCCTGATAACACTGGTAGTTAACTAAGAAAATGATTTTAAATTATTTCCCATCCTTAACATTCATGCACATACACAGACGAAAAGCACACAGTCAGACTTAATTAAAGATGCTGGCTGGGGTTTCTCCAAACAAATTACTCCAGAGTTTTGATGGTTTTTCAATAGTTGTGCATCTTGTGATTGTTTGCTCAGCCTTGCATTCTGTTTTCTTTGCTATGAGGTGTCTGTTTTGAGATTCAAACCATTTTGTGTGAGTGTGTGTGTGTTTTTTGTTTTGGCATGACATCTGTCTTTCCATGGAGGCTGTTTACCAGACAGAGAACGCGGTGCCCACACTAAGTCTGTCTATGGGGGTGGACGACTTAAGGCAATAATAATCTATCCCAGAATGCACTGAGGCAACGGCGGGTCTGTCAAGGCTTCCTCACAGAAGGAAGAGCGGTGAATGGCAGCGATGCACAAACACACCTCTTGCAGAGCTGCTTTGAAGCGTGATGCGCTGGGAGACCGACGCTGCCAAAGGAGGCAGAGGGACAAGGATGTAGCAGAATTTTACATCCGAACAGACACAAAGGGCTAACTTTGACTTTGTTCCAGCGTTCGTTTTTCCTTGCCTCTGCTGCTGCTGTTGCGGCGGCTGTGGTTGTTTACACATACACCTCTCTTTAAGTTGAGACAGTTTACCTCCAGCTGCTTTCTGCTCTTTTACATCTGATCATATTTGCAAACTTTTCCCAGTTTTGTGGAAAACAGGCGCAGTCCCTCAGTTGGACCAGGGGTATCCCCCAGGTGTGTGTCAGCAGGCGGCTGTCACACAGTTTTCTCTGCTGCCAGCCCAAGTGAAATGTCATGTCCTGTCAGGAAAATTGTGAAGCCATCTCAGAGCTGAGCAGCGTGCGGAGTGTGACGTTTGAGGTAGCAGGCTCCTGGTGCTTGCCTGGGGCATTAGGCCCTAACTGGGACCTCTCCGCCGAGCCTGGTGAGCTGCCGAGGCTCCTTTCTATTTCTTTCACTCACTGTCTCTCTCACTACTTCCTTTGTCTTTTGCTCTTCCTCTATCTCTCCCACCCCACGCCTTCCCTTTGTAATCTGTGTCTCCTTTTTACCCCATTCACACTCACTATAAGGATATCTTATCTGGGTTAGAAACAATAATAATTCTAGGCACAAATGCATGTGGAATACATTGCAATCTGAAAAGGATTGCATCAGCTGGTGGTCTGGCTTGAACTGAATTTCTCTGAATGTAATGTTTACAATTTGATCACATTTTCAAAGGAATGGCTCAACATTTTAAGAAAAATTCTGATTTGCTTTTTTGCCAATACTGATTGATACCACTCTCATGTCTGTATGCTTAGTCTAAAGCTAGAGCCAGGACGTGCTGAAGGATGAAAGACATGGGTTAGACACACGCAGGACCATTTTTCTGGCCAGGAGTGGAAATTCCCTGAAGTCTCTAGACCTGGCCAAATCATTCAGAACACAACAGCACTTTAAACCACACATTGACCCTTTGGTTTTGGATTAAACAAATGAGATGTAACACATTAATTAGTGAGCTCTGGAGGTGCAGAACCAGGCTGGCTATATCCGTATTGTTTAGTCTTTACACTGAGCTGAGATAGCATAATTAGCTCGATATTTACTGCGCAGACAGAGAGTGGTATCAAATTTCACATCTAACTCTTGTTTAGTTGAAAGATTTAACTCGACTCCAAAGAGCTACAGATTCCTCTTTCCTATATAGGCTCTGTGTCCTTTCATTTTACCTCACTTTCCACTACTTTCCTTCTCTGTACTCTCTCTCAGCCTCCTATTTATCTCACTGTTTCCCTTTCTTACATCAATGTCTGTCTCACCGTCCCATTTTTCTCCCTCCCTCTCGCCTGCCTTCTCTTCCGACACCCTTTTTGCCATTTCCACCTCTTCCTGCTCTCCCTACTCTCCATCTCTCGCTCTCTTCCTCTCTTCCCCATCTCCTGTCCATTTCATTCTATCCACAACATGCTTCGCCTCTCCCACTCGCACTCTCCATTCCTGACCTGTCTCTTTCTCTATTCTCCTTCTTCCTCAAGACCTTTCTCCTCCACATGCCTCCTCAGAGTGAATGAGCATCTAATTCTGTCACCGAGGGCCAGTAATGACGCAGTGGCTGGACTTGTTGAACTTAAGCACAAGATTGCGTTTACCCATGCCTCTTAATGCTGACTGCTTGAAATCAAAGATGCTGCCGCACTTCTTATAGCCAAGATTTACCACACAGTTATGGTATATTAGTAATACGACACCGAGCGCATGTTTCATTGTGACCATAAGAAAGCTTACAGTATTTTTATACAATATCTAATGTTAGTTTGACCCAGATGCACAAGGTCTGCCACATAACATGCACAACATCTGTTAGATTATTAAGTGACTTTTGTGGGGGGAAAAAAATTGTTTTCATGTTCTGTTCACTTGCATATTCAGCAAAAATCCATCTCTACTGAAACAACACCATTCCTGGTTCCAGATCTATTTATATGATCATTTATTTAATTATTTTCATTTTACTTACTCATTTAAGAAGAAAAAAAGATTTAAAAATGAAAATGGAAACTGTGACATACAAATTCATGACAACTGGGCAAAAGGCTGACTCTACATTACCAGTAACGCATCGTTTAATGGTTCAACATCTTTAATTTATCATATTATTTAGCATCAATAAATAGATGCCTGATAGCTTACAATCAGTGACTATGTTAACATGCACAATTATTCCGGGTAGTGCCAAACCTAATTCCAAAAAAGACAATTCCCTGCTAGGTTGTTCGCGTAGCTAATGAAGACGGATATTCCACTAATATTCCTGTTTACATACAGCCGTGCACGTGTTGATTTACGCGCCCAAAACGTATCAAATTTTTTTAAAGCTTTAAAGTGGTGGCAAACTTGTTTGACCATGCGAACACAGCCATCCTCTTCCATTCCTTCAGCATTCTTCTTGAAAAGGTCAGCTAGCGTTATTTGCACAACAAAATAAAAACAAAAACCTGTTGATATCACAGTCTTTTATAATTAAAATTAGTTTAAAAGTAGGTGTGTTTGGCATTCTGACCGGTAATGTGGGCTTTTCCTTGGGGCATGCATCTCTACCCCAGCCTTGCAAACTATTGGCAAGTTGGTTTGTATACAACGTCTCCATGACAACACACAGAGCTGACCGAAAACAGGGAAAAGGCTGGGCATCGTAAACTGTGATAAAAAAACAACAACTGAGATGCACATTCCAAAAGCACGGTATATATACAGCTCCAAAAAATGTTCCTAATACACAAATAATACCAGCATATCCCACATGTCTTAATCAGAAAAAGCTTCATTTGGATATAAGGCCTAATTCAGAGTATCCAGATTGAATATGCTGTTTACATGATTCAAGTCAGAATACTATCACATTTGAAATAATAGTTTGGTACCTGGGAAAAAAAATTAAAACTGGATAATAGGATGTTAAATTTTTATGTTATAATGTGACATCACTTAACTAAATTACATGAAGCACAACCTGCTGGTTAGAGACAAAAATAGGAAACATTTCATATCCACACCCCATCTGACTAAGCTCTAGATCCCATGTCATAAAGAGATAAGGTCGTGTGTATGTGGTCAAATCTAAATGATGTTATACATATGTTAAAATGTTGTGTTTGACTTCATTGTGATGATGCAGAAGAAGATCAACCAGGCACACCTCCCAAGGAACACTGCTGCTGTCTCTCACCCAACACTTTTCCGTAGGGAATTTTGTTAGCTCATTATGCTGTGCTATATATTTCTAGCATGTCTTGCACGTCAAAGATAGTACTGCCTCTGGTATTAGGACACACTTTTAACTTGAGTGACGAATAGCCAAACAAATGCTCTGTCACCATGACTTTGTAATGTAAGGCGGGATGTTTTTGTACAGCTCTTTGAGGTGAGAACATACAGTACATTAGCTGGTCTGTAGTAACAAAATCTATCAGGTGAGAAACCGAATTCAGCAAACTGTTCTGACCCTCAGTTCTGTTGTTTGTATTTGAGACACGGGAAATATGAGTTTTCATTGACTGTTGTGAACATACATAGAGCCTTTACAAGCAGGTAGACTTCCCAGGGAAACACAACACACCTTACTTTATCTGAACTGAACTATTGTAAGAAAACGTACCCCTCCGGTACTCCAACAGGTCAAAACAAATGCTAAGAATTACTTTCAACTGTAACCGGATCAAGATCTGATCTGAACTGGTAGCATTTCCCTCTGTCAGACAGTCTCAGGGAGGGAGAGTGGGTGTTTTTGAGGCAGACTCACCACTGCCAGCCTTGGTAATGGCCTTGGGCATGTTTCCATTGGACAGTTCCCTATAGGGAAACTGCAGAGTGGTGTCAAGACTGCTGAAACCCTCCTTCAGAGAATGCTGCTTGTAGTACTCAACCAAGTCCTGTGTAAAACAAGCACAATAAAACAAAACACAGCCTTAGCAACGATTATCCAGGGTGAATCTAGCTGGTATTTTGTACAAATGTATAGAAATGAAAGCAAAGGCATGTGAGAATGTTGGTTGGGGGGAACCTGCTTGTTTGCTCTTGATAAGACAACAGCAGCCAGTACTGAGGAGGTGTTCCTGAGCAGGGCAGCTAACCGCAATATATCTTTCCATCTCCCCATTTCAAGCACAGCACTGGAAACATGCTAATATTAGCGACTGAGATACAATACCACAGGCAGTTGCTTACAACATGCTCTTGTAGCTTTGTGGGTGCATACACAAACGTAGAAATAAACCACTAGTCGACATATTTTATCACTGTACAACAACAGTAAACCTCTCACTTGCATGCTGGGGTTTATCTCAAGGGAGTGCTGCAAAAGCAGTGTAATGTCAAAATGATTATACTCATTGATGCTACAGTATTTTATAGAGCACAAAAATCTTTAAAAATAAAAATATAAAATACAAAAATCCATCCTTTACCAGCACAGTCTTGAACAGCCGGCTCTCAGCGATGTAAAAGCAGCCATTCTTGGTCAGAATCTTAATGTGCTTGACTTTATCGTTGAACCTGTGGAGGATGAATAAGACATGGGCTGCTAATCAACTATACATGCTTCCACATCACTCCAGTCTCTATGGTGAACCATCACGAAGGTCTGTCTATGCTGACTGTCGGTTACCACACTGAGCTGAGCCAAGCAACTTTGTCTGACAAGAACACCTCTGGTTTTCCCTGCAGTGGAAATCAGGTTCAATTCACTCACATCAGTTAATAATAGAAGCATCACAGGATTACACAGTCTTACTCTGTAGGATGAATTCATACTGTGTATACCAGTGTCTGCTAAGGACCCTTCATCACAGGAAGAGTAATACCTGAAGGTTTGAAGCAGTTATACCAAACAGTGGTTTTTCCTTTTTCAGTTGTTTCATATAGAATATTTTAGCAGCATTAAGAGCAAAAAGGATCAAGTAATTAACAACACAAATACAAGTGAAAAGTAGTTCTTATTTGTTTATGCCTATTATACTGTCTGGACCAAGACAACCTTTGTAGAATCTGCATGGATAATGTATTATTTTGTGTGGTTACAACCTATTCAGCTTTGGAATAAAGCACCTTAAAGCAAAACTATCAAACTATTTAAAAAAGAGTCTCCAACAAAAGAAAAGTAGTCCCAAAAATTAAGTTTAAATAGTTTACATAAAATAACTCAATTTATGAGTTAAATCAGAGTTTTGTGGTTTTATTCCGAACATTTGAGCAGTGTGGACAAACAGTAGTGATAGGCTGATGTACAACAGGTGTGGTTGAGTACTTACCACAGCACTGTTAGACAAACCCACTTTTATAGACCAAATCACGATGCTTGTTTACAATCATTTCTGGGTAAAAAACTCTTGTGTCATGTACATAAAATGAAACGCCGCTGAGCATGCTGCCTCCATTGGTTAGTTTTTCACCTAAAAAAGACCCAACTAAAGTTTTAGCGTACACTATATTTAGTAGCCTATATCTTTTACTCATTTTACTTTGCAGAACACTGGAGTTGCTGGTCTACCACTGCCTCCATCGGATATTGTGTACGGTAAAGCGGTGAAAATATTCCAAACATAGCGTACACCTAAACTAATACTGATTGTTTTGGGTGCTAAAATATGTTTTGCTGTGGCCTCCATCCATAGCCATACATTGTTAAGCTTCCGTGCCGGTAGATTTGGTTCGTCAAAGACAGTAGCAAAGCATTAAATAAGCATGGCAGAAATGTGAGATAGGTTGGATCGCCATTTTTAATGATATATCTTTAAACATTATGGCTAACAGATATTAATTCAGTTTCACATATCTCTGCCATTGAAATCACTTGCCAGTTGTTTGCCCGGAAATAACTGTTGTCATAGTGTGATGTCACAGTCATTCAGTCGATAGCACCATAAGCTATGTGCTAAACCCCAAAGTATGTACTTTCTGCTACAGAATGCTCATTTTTCAGTAACAGGAAATGACACAAAAGCTGCTCCAACAGACAACAACAATGCTAAATGTTTTAATTCATTGCCTTTTTGTTTTGTTTTGTTTATCTGTGATGTTTCTGGAGCTGTCACCACCAATATAATGGGCCCTTTTTTCAAAGCAAACATTTTGACTAATGGCAGGAAAAGCACAGAAGTAATAAATAACATTGAATAAAGCTTTGTTACATTTAAGTATCATTAAGCCTCATTGGTAAGTCAGCATACATCTAAATCTAGCAAAGCTAAATGGAGTGTCGCCCTTATTGTTATTATAAATGTATAACTGTAAAACATAACGTACAGTACCTGAGAGGGTATGCTATAGGCCTGATTAAATAAATAAGTGATACAGGCTACAGTAACTACTTTGTGAAACAGTGATGCTGTTCAACCTTGAAAATACACACATACATACTGCAGGCACCAGCGGGGACGTGCTGTCAAGACAATCGCAAGCACAGTGCAGTATACAGCATGTTTCCCATATGGTAATGTGCAAGTTACACTGGAGGTAGATCTACACTGTAAATCTCCTGATGCAGTGTATAACGGATGAGAAGAATATTGTATGATCATGTTGCAATTTGCAGATACATTATGAATATATGGCAAGTTATATATTATTGATGTGTGTTGAGTTGCACAATATGGTGCATAAAGTAACACATAGAGACAGATGAGCCCTGTTTGGAGAGTCTTTCCTGCCTCCTATAGACAAAGTCTGCACACACACATACACACACAAACATCATTCAACACACCCACACTCACAAACTGTAGTGTTTGACACTAGACAGTTCCAGTTGATTAGTAGCAGCTCTCTGTATAAAGCTCCATTATCTCAAACGGCCATCCTGATAATGATCTTAAGCAGTGAGACAGGCAATTAGGATTGGAGTGTTCAGAAACTGGCCCTGTACATCAAAGCTTTGAATGAGGGATGGTATGAGTCCACCAAACCAAATGGGCTGGAATGGTGTGTCACTGGCTAAATAGTCTTAACATCCAAACACTATTTCAGAGTGCACCCTCAATCGTTATAATCTCTTGGAGCCGTCATGCCAGGTCGTGAGGGCTCGATAGTCCTTTTTTTTTTCGTTTTTTTTAAGACTGAACAAGCTTTGATGTAGCCTGAAAGATATTCGCTAGTTAAATGGCCAGTGTTGTATTTCAAAAGAGGGATACCGAGGCACTCAACTTGCAGATAAAGCAGCCATTTATTGAGGCCTAAAGGGATGTATGCTTTATCTACAATTCAAGTACGTTGCTAGCCTTCTTTTGAAATACATTTCTAAGACTGATAGCCAAAGAGCAGCAAATAATATGATGCAAAGCTATCAGGGTCTCCTTGAACATATGTCTGAGCAGAAGAGACAGACAATGGATAGATGGTAAAATAGATCATCCAATGCCAACTCTTCCCAATGCTGCACTCAGCTGAGAGATGTGCGGACTGTGGCGACCATCAGGATAAAAATGAACTGCAACAATGTTGAGGTATGATGTAAGCAAGGCCGTAGCCAGGGTTTAGAAATGAGTGAGGTCCAGAATTTGAAAAGGAGCGGGGGGATTTGGCCCAGCTGCAGAGAATGTTCACATTAACTGACTAAAAAATATATGCATTTTAACATCAGTTTGGACCACTCTAGCTAGTAGCTACTTTATAGTAGGCTGTACATAATCCTATACAGTGAGGTGATAGTTTTTATATGGCAGGCTACTTTGTACTAGTAGGTTTAATACAACAATAATTCTGCGTTCCGCCGATACAGATAACTTCCTGCGTGTTGTTTCGAAATAAAAGCTGTCTGGTGTGTTAAAATGTTTACCATGCTGTTTTTTTTTTTGTCTTTGNGCGTTCCGCCGATACAGATAACTTCCTGCGTGTTGTTTCAAAAAAAAAGCTGTCGGTGTGTTAAAATGTTTACCATGCTGTTTTTTTTTTTGTCTTTGAAATTTTTACTGAGGTCCAGACCTCGGTGACCTCATACGGCCATGGATGTAAGATTCAGATGAACCTTGTGTCACTGACAACGGAAGGTGCATACTCACATTAGAAAAACATTTTATCAGTTACATCTAGGTATGCAGATGGTTTTGTTTTTCTTTGCTAAGGTTAAAGTATTTCTATCTTTTCTACCTGTACCTTAATTAAATTGAGGCAGAATTTAATGATGATTTAATATCATTCACTCACTATCAATGTTTTTTACAGGGACTATTTCTTCTGTGCTAAGTAGTTCCAATAAAAACTGTTCACAGCAAGGTCTGGGAATTATCCAGTAACTGGAAATAAGTTTTCAAGGGCCATACTGAAAGGTGGAAGCAATGTGTGTCCATAAACAAGAACTGCTGATTCACTGTTTTCTCGTAAATGGGTTATTAAATTTGGTTTGTTTCCTCCCCTCTGACCACTTGTCTCACATACAGAGTTAGAATAATTGAAATACAAGACTCTACTGTCCCTTTACTGATATGTCCACCTCTTGAGTTTAGGTTTAACCAGCACTTTTTCTTAATTAGCAATTACAATACTGCCATGTAAAATAAAGGCATTTTAATCTTGCATAAATCCTACAGTGTGCCATGTTTGAAGGAGACTTGTATTTATAATTTTATTGAGACCATATTCCACCCATGCAAAACAGCCCTTTACCAGATGGAATGAACCCATCGCTCTCTTAATGAGCGATTAGCTAACGTTATGGCAAACATAACATCCTACTTCAGGCTACATATTACTATATGACTTTGGCAACATTGGTCAAATGCACTGCTAAGCACAATCACACTTGAATACAGACCTGTTTGTAGAGAAAAACCTTAACTAATAGGTTATATAATAACTTTGTGAGTAGCCTTCATCTGCTGAGTAGTTCTCAGGCAATGTCTATCGTAAAAAAAAAATGGCATGCAGCAGGGGGCCACAGGCTGGGGTCGAGCCCGGGCCACTGCGGCAACAGCCTTGTACATGGGGCTCCTGCTCTACCACTAAGCCACCAATGCCCCGTCTATAGTTAACTTTAAGAATTATGTAACGTTAAGAAACAGGATTACTGCAAAGCCTTGTTGTTAAACGCACAACAGTGATCCATAATCCATTAATGTTAAATGAATGCTGTATATTTAAATTTCCAAATGTAATAGGATTAGTTCAATAGATTGTTCAGTTTGTAATGTGTGCCGAACAGTTCAGTACAAACACATGTATTGTTAACCCATACTAGGGACCAATGAATATACTGTACCTAAATCTAACATCATTTTTCAACCCAGTTTCACTCTGAAGTCATCAAAATCCAGTGCTTGGGCAGTGACTTGCAGCGTCAGACACCAATGAAAGAGCTGTCCTTTAACGTCAGCCGGTCACTGTTATAGTTTAATGTTGCTCGGAGACATCGGGGGAAAGGCGGCAGGACAAGAACAAAAGTTAAAGCGGCGAAAGTCTTAGCAGGGTGTGGTGGAGGGGTGTTGGATTGGTCCACCAAACAATGACTTTCAGCGGTGTTCATGTCCCGTAAGATTAGAAAGCCAAACCCTGTTATTTTTTCCTGAACCCAACCAAGTGCCTTTGTTGCCTAAACCCAACCACGTGCGTTATTGTTGAAGGAAAAAAACATAAATTTGTGGTGTTGTACCGACGTAGTGCATTTATTTTGAAAGAGACTTTATGTAAACGGTAAATTTCCTGTGAAAATGGAAGTGTATTTTGAAAGAAGACAATGCATGTAACAGGCAGAACTTGGCACGGCATCCCAGAATATCAACAGCCAACGCACCCAGGGTACCTTTCACGTCGTATCTGGATGTGGAAAGTCCATGACCAAACTGTGATATGTGACAAGATCGGAGTGAGAATTTTTAGTCCACACTGATACGTAGCCACGCCAACATACTAGTTTTGCTGGGGTTTTAAGAGGAGAGCGTAGCAAAGTAAAACAACCTACGATGTTCATTAATATTGAGAAAACATGTCAATTTAGAACAGCCTTAATAATTGTGCTGTTGTCACTGCTCCTCACTAGTTCCAGCGCACCGCTTGACAATGCTTGACAATGCTTGACATTGCTTGACGATGGCAGAAGTCCAGCCGATTGCTCTGATTGACTATTTGTTAGTCCCACTGCTGCGCTTATTGGTTGTTTTATTACAACTGAAAAACTGCTGTTTTATGTCACAATGCCAGACGAATCAGTCAACTTGGTGGAGTGGTAGGATTCCAAGGTCTGGACCAAGGTAAGTATTTTTTCTATATGTGCATTTTTAGGGGCTGAAAGCTCTGAGACAAAATTTGGGCAGAACTATTTGCTTGATTCAACTAGAAGGTGAGCGAGAAAATGTGTTTTTTGCAGTTTGGGTGAAACGACCCTTCAAACTTAATTCTGGCCCTCAACTGTGACTCATCAGACCAAGCAAACTCTTTTTCATTCTTCATGATTACATAGTCACTATAACTTTTTGTTTTTCATTGGCATGAGTGGAACACAACATGACCTCCTTCTGCTGCGGCCCATCCACTTTTAACATTTGATGAGCTGCTTGTTTTCAAATACAGCACCGGTGTTGTACAGAGCTGTTATTTGCATGTGGGCATTTTTTTTGCTTGAATGATTCTTGCCACTCACCTCTCACAATAAGGTGTTTTTGCCCATAAGACTGCTGCTGACTGCATGAGTTTTGTTTATACCGGCATTCTTGGACGACTAAAGTGAGTGAAAATTGTAGGAGATTTAGTACAGAAATAAATGGAAAACAAGTCATCATTTCACTTACTTGATACTGATGGCGTACTCAGTGCACTCTTTACTCCTGTGTCGAACCAGATAGGTGCTGTTTCCTCGGTCCAGAAGCTCCACCTCAGCCTGGTACCTCTCCATAGGCCCTGCAAACCTGAACCACCCATGAACAACTACTGCACTTACACTGCAATCAATCATTCTGAACATGAGGATGAGAACTGTCGATACAATCAATAAAATAGAGCAAGAATGATTTGTGGTTATTGTAAGCAATCAACAGCCATTTGTTTTCCTCGCTTACCAGAGTTGGGCAGAGTAATCGACAGGTTTTGGAACCTGGCATGGAAAAGAACTGCGGTTATTTTGTGTTTTAATGGAGTCGATACAGAGGGGTGGAGGTCATTTGTGGTAATGTGATATTCACGCCACATCTAATGACTAAAATCACTCTTCTACAGTGAAAAAGTGCAATTGAAAAGCACTACATTTCTTTGCCAAGACATCAATAGTAGCCATTATCCAGTGAATGCATTGTAATCACACTAAATGTGTCTTATTGATTACGAAAAATATGCACACTTACACACGGGCAAGGCCTCACAGCATCACTTGGAAAGAAGCCAATCTTGCTTGTCGCCAGAATTTTTCCCTGCAATGGCAACTGGCTGTTAATCGCATTATATTTGTCTGGGAGCAACTACACCTCTCTTTCTCTCCCTCTCTTTCTCTCTCTCTCTTCCTTTTTCTCTTCCCCTCCCACACTCGCTTCAATAAATCCTCAGCAATTAGCACACAACAAGCAGTGCATCTAATTTGCAGCCCAAGTTAATTATGGTTCAAACTCTGCCGGCAGTTAGATTTGTACTGCATCAAAACAAGAGCCTCGTTTAACACTAAATAATGGATCTTATTCTGGTCTTTGAATATCCAAACAGCGTGAGCTCTCTGGCTTGCACTAAAGACTAACAATTGCATTTTAGCTAGCCTGCCTCAAGCACAACACAAGTTTTATATGAAAATCATTAATTCCTTCAACAAACATAGTGTAGACAGACTTTTTTCTCCAATTAAATAAACCACTTTGTTTAAACAAATTACCTATTTTTTACACAGACGTGCTCCTCCATAGATGTTTCACTTTATTTCATAACCGTCATTCTCTATCATGTACATCATCTTGTCGATGGTAATAAGTATGTCAGCATTAAGCCCAAGTTAATTTCAGTTTCCAGTTTTGAGTTTGCGGTCAATTTGAAGTCCATTGAGTCAATCTCAGAAAACAGTGAGTGTTGAGGGCATGTGGAGCTCCTCATTCAGCTTCCTACCCTGTTTATGCTTTCCTCCTCACTCCTCTTTATTAGAGTATGAAATGCTTTTTGGGACCGTGCAAGCCCCGGCAGTAACTAGATTGGAAAGCGAATCTTTACCCATCTCTATGATTCATTCTGTGTAATAACATTTCATCAAAGGTTTTTTGAGAGCCCCTCTCTATTTGTTATGCTTTCGATAAGCGTATGATAAAGATTAAACTTATTACTCTGTTGGCATAAACAGGCAGCACCCAAAGGATCAAATGAAATTACAGTGATTGATTGTATTGTTCTGCCAGTGGGATGGGGGATAATTGCCTCCTGGGTAACAGGGGATATGAATTCTCAATGTTCTGTAATTCCATCCTCTGGCGCCACCGGGGACGCTGAAGATTAAAGGTACCCTGTGGAGTTTTCATTGTAAATAAACTGGGTTTTCTTTAGATTCTGTGTTCCTCCAAAACACATTGCGTGTGACCGTAAGACCTAACAAAGTTGTTGAGAACATTTGTAAAGCCTTTTTTCCATGCTTTCTAACTTTAATTGTTTAAAGGGGACCTATTATGCTCTTCCGTATTTTGTTTCTTAGTTGTAGTTGTTACAATGACGGATGTTCATATTAAATGTGGCCAAAGTTTCAAATAATAAAGTAAATGTATGAAGGAGCAAAAACTCTTGAACACCTGTAACAGTTTTTTCTACTTTGGCTACAGCATGACGTCATAGTGTGCTGAAATTCTTTATATGGTCATCTGCTCCAGGCACGCTGCTACAAGTGTTTACATCAAGTAGCCTGCATTGCTACGTCAATCTACGTGCTACTGTTAGGAAAACATGTCAACTTGTTCGTGATGTTGCTTTTTTAGAAGCTTTTACTGGTGATTTTTCACAGTAGAAAGTGGCTTTACTCTCTGTTACAGTCATGTATGTTAGCAGTACACTGCTACATGTAGCTACATGCTAATGCCAGGGAAACATGTAATCTTGGTTGCCAATGTCATAAATTGCTCCCAAGTATTCCCACTGGAACATGCCCAATTGTGTTTAGAAGCTTTCATTGGTGACTTTCCATGGTAAAAAGTGCCGCTAGATATGGAAGAACCAGAAATGCTGACCAATCAGAGCAGACTGGGCTTCTCTGGAGGGGGGCTGGCAGCAGCGTTGCCAGGTGTACGATAATTATCGTATTTGTACGATAATTTGGCCCTCTGTACGATGTACGATCAATAATCCCAAAAAAGGCCAAATGTACGATAATTTGACCATTTCATGAAAGTGTGGTTGTAATCAGTATGCCGGAGTTTTTTTGTGAGCCCTGAAGGCATCTGTTCCCATGTGACATGTTTCCAGCCAATCGCACTTTGCTTAGCATGCGATACGGGTGACGTTTGTCTCTGAACAATGAGCACGATTGGCTGAATGGTCAGCTGTACCCGCCCCACGAGGCGCTAAGACCCATCAGGAAGTCGAGCGAAAATGAGATTCAAAACAGAAGAAGAAGAGGAAAATTAGAAGCAAGGAAAATGGAAAATAAAGTAAACACTAGAGTGACCAGTGATGTTATATCTATATCAGCACTCACGGACGGAATGCCTCTCGTCCAATCAAATTACTCGGTCAAAACTAACTGTTGTATAATTGCCTATAGTGCATCAGTAGGATTGTTATTTTGGTTATGATGGATGTACGATAATTTTCCTCAAAATACAATAATTTTGAGTCTCTGGTACGATAATCCTACATTTCCCACCTGGCTACGCTGGCTGGCAGAGACAGGCACTAAATGGTGCCATCTCAGACAGAGGGTGAGCACAGGTGTTCCAGCACAAACAGTATGAGGAACATAAAGGGTTTTTTTGTCTATTAAAGCATGTAAACATGTTCTTGTAGGAACATTAAATACAACCTGAAAATGAGCATAATAGGTCATCTTTAAATGAGATTGCTGTTGTCTTAATCGCTACTGCACGTGTTTACATTAGCCTACACTGCTACATGAATCTACGTGCTATCATCAGGATAACATGTAAACTTGGTTGCTGATGTTGTTATTGTTTAGAAACTTGTGACTTTTTACAGTAGAAAGTGGTTTTGCCCTCTGTTATGGTCATTTCGTGGCTGCAAATACACTGCTAACATGCATGTAGCTACATGCTAATGCCAGGGAAACATGTAATCTTGGTTGCCAAGGATGTAAATTGCGCCCCGATGTTGGAACATATTCCCTCTGAAACATGTCCCGTTGTGTTGAGAAGCTTTTATTGGTGTTTTTTCATGGTAAAACATGACGCTATTCTCCGTTACAGTCATCCTCTGGCTGCAACGGCAGTGCAGAGAAGCTGAGATATGTTGACTAAACAGAGGAGACTGGGCTAAACAGAGCCCTCTCAGACAGAGGGTGAACACAGATGCTCCAGCACAAACAGTATGAGGAAAGTAAAGTGTTTTTTGATTAAAGCATTGTAAATTAAACCATTAAAGCATGTAAACATGTTCTAGTGAAATGTTAAATACAAGTATGAACCTGAAAATGAGCATAATAGGTCCTCTTTAAATGACATTGTTGTCTTCTTAATCATCTTCTCTTTTATTTTTGCATCATACATTTTCCAGCTCATTACTGCCACCAGCTGTCAATACGCATTATAGCCCTCTGCAGAAAAAGTAAGTATAATTGCGCTCCACTGCAAAACATTGGTTAAATGGAATGTGACGTTTTGGTGGATTGGTTTAAGTGGCGTTGTTGCAGTATCATTATGCACAGGACAGGAAGACACAAATGTGTATTATCATTTAATTCCTTTAATTATCCCCTCCCCGCAAGCATGGTTTCCATGGCAGCAAACAATGCAGTGCCATCAGGTCTGCAGCATGACATTCTGCTAGCCCTTCTATCGGCTTACAAGAAGTCTCCTGGCATTCATGTCCTCACCCTCCACCTTGTGCTCTGTCACAACAGAGAGAAACACGGAGCATAGGAAATCGGGCTACGCGCCAAGTCCCAGCCGTGCCGTTGGCAAAGACTGCAGTCTGATTGGAGCAGCACCAACAGGAGGATGAGGCTTTAATGCCGCCGTAAAGCAGAGTGAGAAACAGCTAGGGAGGCTGCCGGAAGACCCCAGATAAATCGCCCATCCTTTCAAAAATAGATAAGGTCAAACGCTGTCAACCTTTGGCTGACCTCGTGAGATGGTTGCTAAATGTGCCTGTACATGAGGTTGTGCACTAACCATTAAAACATCCACCAGAGGCTCCAGTGTCTGCTGTTTTATTGTCTCACTGTGGCACTCAATTAATCAACTAAAGCCACTAATTGGTTAGATCATCTGATGTAGGCTGTGATTCAATCCGAGGAGTGAAAGAACAGACACATACCCTGTTTTTAATGTAACTGGGGTTCTGTGGAGTTCAAACAGATCTTCGTCTGATATTTCTAATTAACGCTGACCTCATAATAAAGTCTTATTTATGGCTCACCTGACAGGACACACAATGTGATAAAACAACCACAATACCATTTGTGATTTATAAACAATGATGGCTGGAGGGAGATAAATTGTTGATGTCACCCCATTAATATGTTTTTGACAGCTTTTTTCAGATCGCGGAACACCAAGCAGGAGAGAGAGGGGGGTGACACGCAGCACGGAATCAAACCCATGACACTGCAAAGACATTGCGTGCACGGAGCCAACCCGGTGAGCCGTGACATGTTATTTTTTCATAGAGTCACAGATGTTGAGATAAAACGAAGGATGAGCTGAGTGACACGCACCTGCCACCAGGAGCTGTGCAGGTCGGCAAACATCAGTTCAATGACATCCCCCGCATGAATGCTTAGTGGGGGCCCGCACTGGGGACAGGGGATGCCACTGTAGTCTCTGATCACAACCATCCTGGGTAAACCTAGCAGACAGGGAATACAAACACAGTCATACTCAACTTTTTAAACATTTATCAGAGAGTCAGATACAGAGGAACATACAACAGGTGCAAGAGCAGTAATGCCACGTGTAGCCTGAGTCATCATTACTTTTGGGTAATAGATTAAAACTACAGCAGCCATGTACGACAGAGAGACTTTTTGAAAATGATAAAGAAGAAGGCGCTACTGATAAAATCTTGGGGAAAATAGGCATTTGAATCACAGAGTGCTGTGCTGCTGAGACTCTGACTAAAGTGGAAAGATCAGATAGGCCTATTCCAAGTATTCTGTTAGATGTGTAGAGTTACACTAGGTGTTAGTATTTACTGTACTATAACTGAAATTATGATTAATACTTTTACTGTAACTATGCACTGATAGTATAAATGAAAAACACCTGTGGCTTTTGCATTTCCTGTGTGCAGGGTATAGCAGTTTTTCAATTAGGTTTTGTCATTCATGTCTTAAACACATACACACTGGTATCCAAATGTGTAAATAATGGATGTGTATTACAATTATAACAGACTATCAATGCAAATAAAATGCAACAAATACAAATAGAGAAGAAAGTTTCTCAAAATGTTTGCATGCTCTCATCAAACAGCAAAAGTGCACTCGAAGAAAACAAAAAAGAACAGAAAAAATAGGCCTAATCTCACCCCCTCATAAGACTTCATCAACATCTCTCTGTCCAATATTGTCCAAATATTTATCCATGGCGTGTTTATAGTACTCAAGCTCTGATTTGTGAGTAAAATTGGCAAAATAGTGTTTAATTTAGTTTAGTTTGGATTAGTTTAGATCATTGGTTCCCAACTGGTCTAGCTACAGGGTCCAGATTTCTCCATAGTCATTAGTTCAAGGTCTGCACAGTTTAATACATTCAACGTAATTACAGCAGGAAACAGCAATTCAAAATAAAAGTTCTGTGCCAGAAATTCGCTGTACTTAAAAATATTTTGTCATTTACAAATGTAAGGCTTACAAGTTAAGTTAATTCACATTTTAGTAATTTGCTAAAAATACATTTACAATGTTTGCACAGTTAACTATTTACACATATATGTTCACAATTATAATTTACATATTAACATGTTAAAGCATTGTTAAAAACAGTTCAATAATTTGCTGGATCTGCCTCAGTAATCCTCACAGAAACAGTGACAAACCAAAGCAAGTTTTGCTGACCGAAAACGTAAAGGCTGAAATCTTATAATGTTCTCTTTAGATTTATACAGTGCAGTGTGTAGAGACCAATTTTAACAGTTTTGCTGGAAGTGTGTTATTACATAAATTGCAAAGTGAATATAAAGCAGTTAGTTGTGCTTAGTTTTGCATAAAGTGTGTTAGAAACTAAACAGAGTGTAAAGCAGAGTACATACATTCAGTTCAGCACACTTGGTAAATGCACTGGCTACAAGTGCTCATAGTTTCAGATATAGTGCTCTGAGAATCACTGTTAGTTCTAGCGCTCAGAAATAAACTGAAAGTCAAGCACCTCTTATTCTCATTAGGGCCAACTGCAACCTACATACACCACGATATGTTCTCATGCATTTTCTCTTTTCATTTGCTTTTTTTCTTCTTCTTCAAACTGACAACAGCAAAGTACGGGGTACTGATGCACCCTGGAGTACTCTTCTCTATCATTGCAGCAGTGTGTGGTTGGCAAAACCAAGATTTTTGGCTGTTGTTAAGTTGCTCTTTAAATGTATTTTTTTCAATGCTCTAAGCACAATAAACAAAATTTTCCATCACAACTGCTTTGTATTGGGCTGACAGCAGAAATCTCACAGGCAGATGTGTCAAAACATGGGCAAATGATGCCAAAACTATCTGCATGACTAGATATCACGAGAGGTGGGTGAGATTTTTTTTTTGTCTGTTTCAATAATTTTTTGTACATCTTGTGCTAATCATGTACACAAAGCAATTTTCCTAACTGTCATTGTCCTAAAGGTTTCAGCACAATCCATCTCCAGCACCTACATAAACGTGGACGTCCTGACAGTCAGTTTGATTGAGGTCCGTATAAACCATCAGAATGCGCCATCCTAAAAAGCAGCGATTTACTCTTGCAGAAAAATTAATCTCTTTGATTCCTGTACGGTGCTGCTCCAATCTTCCCTCAGCATGGCAGACAAACACAGCCACAAGCATCCGGCTAAGGCTAAGACTAAACACCCCTGCCAACTTAAAAGACACAGCCACTTACTCTCCACAGACTCACACATCTAGCTCTCTCAGACACACCTCCCTTCCACAGCCACGGCTCCCCTGCAAACCAGCCCGAGGAGACTATTAGCTGACGGTGACCTCAAATGAATGGAATATCTCACATTCATGTTTTTAATAAGAACAATAAGCACGGCTGTCTTTCTCATAAAGCCCCTTATGGAAATTGATTTATCACAAAGGCACAGCTCAGCGGTTGAGGCCGAGGCATATAGTGTGCTGGAAGTGCTTTTCTGCCAGCATTTCTCCTGCCATAGTCCTCATAATGATTCCACCCACTCCAATTCATCTCAATGCCATCTTGGGTTTAGGCATCACGGCACGCAGTGAGAAAAAGGCTTTTTTTGTGCATTGGTTAAGGGATCCCTCTGCATCCTATTATTCATTGGTTATTCTTACTCAAATCTATTTGTCAGAAGGAAACTGTTGTTGCTCATTTCCTCCTTTGAACCCTGTATGTGAGCAGGAGAAAATCATGTCAGTGCATTTCTAAGAAAACATCTTCAGGGTTTTTTCAGGGGGTGAAAGTAAAAAAGAAAGAGTTGAGTAACATTTGATCAAAAATGTGAGGGGTGGGTGAGGGCTATGATAACATCTGAGGCTGAGCTTTAAACCACCATCTATCTCCTCCAGGTCTCTCTCTGGCCTCTGACTAACCGTCTCCTTTTCATCCTGCCCGTGTTTGTTGTGTTACAGAAACGAGATGAAAGCGGCTTAAGAGGTACCACGTAAAGCCCTTAGCAGGTTCACAAAAGCGGTGAAATGGTCGTGCCATACTGACCTGGGTCTGGTGGTGTTGTGCTTTCCTGTAGATGGAGAGAGAAAGTAAGCAAGATGGAGAAAAACAAAGAAAACAAGGGAGGAAAAAAGAATTACAGAGAGAGAGAGAAAGGGAATTTGGAGAGGCCGTTGTTAGTCCTTGTGCAGGATCAGCCTGACCTGAAGAATGAGTCATACTCTTAATACAATCGTACTGTGTGTTCTACTCTTTAGATGTGTGGTCTAACCATTTTAAAAGTGAAAGACAGGCAACAAGAGTAAAATTTGGGAGTTCTCTTTCTCAGGATTTTGTCTTTTTGGAGGGAAATTGTAATAAAAAAAATCATAAGTACTGGATCTTTTTATCCTTTTGTCCACAACACACCAGGGTATCATAGAGTGTTCACTTTTTAGATTAGCTGTCACAAATTGCAGAGACAGAAATGTCTGGGAGGCACACTTGAATTTCTTGCATTTGTTGCGAAGTGACTCATTTTGCCCATTTTGGTTTAAAAATTAAAAGTACTCATCATTTTCTGAAAGGTGAATTACATGAAGCTTTAAAGGTCCAGTGTGTGGGATTAAGGGGGATATACTGGCAGAATAACTATGTTTTCTTCAGTGTTTAATCACCTGAAAATAAGGATCGCTGTATTTTTGTTTCCTTAGAATGAGCTGTTTATATCTACAAAGGGAGCGGGTACTCGTCTAAGGAGTCCACCATGTTTCTAAAGCCCCGTTTCCACCAAGCAGTACGGTGCGGTACAGTTCATTTCGGTACACTTTTTTCCGTGTGGATGGTGCCAATGGAACCGTTCTGTACCATCCCCAGTTTTGGTCACCCCTCCGTTGGGTTACCTAGCACACAGATCTGGTACTAAAATGTGGAGCAGTGAACACTGCAGTCTGTTCTGGCTGTCTGGCTGAGTTGATGCTGGTTTATGTAACCATTGGTCATACCGTGGAGAGTTTTACGTATACTAGTAAACTGTGACTATAAAATGAAAGGATGTTTTGCTGCCTCACACAAAAGAGTACTGTTGACTTGGTGGAAACGCTAAGCAGACCTATGTCTAAAAGGTTACTTTTGGTTCCAAAGGTACTGTATCCGAAAGTGCCGAAACCTGGCTTTAACACACTTGGTCTGAAGAGAGCCATTAGACGTTTTGCATCGGCTACTGTAGTGAGCAGCCCCTCGGCAATTAACTGAACAGCATTGGAAAAACGCTGATATCTAATGTGAAACTTCCTTATTCAGTGTTTTTACTGGTTTTAATTACCTGGCCTGGTTGCTCTGGAAAGGAGTAGACTCTGCAGATAATTCGGCTCATGGTAAAAACCTCATGAACAATAAATACTGAAGGAATCCTAAACGGGGTGTCATGCTTGGTACGTGGGAGAAATTTCAGCTGGTTGCAATCTGCAGTCCCCACCACTAGATGCCACTAAATCCTATGAATCCTGCACACTGTTCCTTTAGGTGCACCACAGCAATAAGACTATAAAGACTTTTAAAGTGTCTAAATATAGTTTTATTATGACATATGTTCCATTATCGATTACATCTAAAGAACTGTAAGTAATGCGCCATTAAAGTAAATGATGTCCAACCCACAGAGCAGCAGCAGGACATCTGACTGACCCACTGTTGTGTGTTCACATGAGTCTGGCCAATCAGACCTCCACATGTGCGTCATATTATCTTATCTGCTATGTTATGCTTCACTTATTGTGTCGGTGTCTAAGTTAAAGAAGAGAAATAGTTCAGGTCTTACCTTGGGTTTCGGCTTGGCGGAATCTGCAGTCAGGTGAGAGACAGACACAGTGAGAGGAATACAATATGAGCGTGTGGTGGCTTTCTGACATACAACCTCAACTGTCAACCCCTGCTGGCCCTCATCACGCCTCAGAATGCATAAAGACCACAGCGCTTCTGCTGAGAAGGCTTGTCAAAGGCCCGAGCTGCCTTTAGCTGTCTGTGTATTCAGGATGGGTAATGTACCTGGACTACAGCCCCAGACTGGTGACAAAGAGCTAAAGCTTGACACAGGAGTAAGATGCAACATCTGCTGAATATCTTTAGGACATAATTTATCTTTAACTTCAAAGCATCATGTGTATTTTGATGTTTTCAAATAACGGGATTTTGATTTTATGTAAAGGGGGAATAAAGGTATGTTCAAGTGGAAATCTGAGCCCGAGGGTCGCAAAGTAAGGGAAGGGGTTACACCAGTCAGACAGATTAATCTTTTGAGAACCATAAATATTTATAACAAATTTGATCGTTATACCTGCTGTAAGATATTTTATGTACAAGGTTGGCAATCTGGTATGAGTGTGTGGGGCTGGAGGAAAGCTCATGGAGTGCCCAAAATGTAAAGAGGTCCTCCCTCAGGGAGCACCAATGTGCAGAGTAAATTTCAAGGAAATCTGCCTTTTAAATTTTGATATTTTGTGAGTGTAGGTGGAAAATGTGGCCTGGTGGTGGCGCTAGAGGAAAGGTCACCAAAAAAATTAGGAAATGTTCTCTGAGGGACATAAATATACAAAGAAAATATCATGGAAATGATGCCATTGGTTTTTATGATAAGTTGTAAAGGACCAAAGTGTCCCATCTCACCTGTTCTCCCACAGACTCCCAGTCGGCCCAGACACTCCTTATGAGCCCCCAGCCCACATTTCTGACAGAGATAACCCTGGTTAAAGATGCCCCTGGACACAATAAACCACAGTATATATTTTATGCATAACAGCGTCCTTAAGAGAAATACCTTGACATTTTGAATTTCCAGGCTTCTGTCACAGTCTCATGATAAGAAAAATGACATTGGAAATGTCCTTCAGCTTTCCAGAACCATAAAACTGATCCTGTCTGCTGAAAACTGAGACAGCTAAAAGTCTGTAGTCTCTAGTTCTTTCAATTAAACCCAGTGCTAATAAGCCGTTCAGTGAGAGGCTAATTTCAAAGAAGTGCTTGAGGAAAACTGGCTGAAGACTGAAATGTAAAATGTCATGGTGTTCCTTTCATACCGTCAATATCAAAAAGATTTGAAAGTGTGTTTTTCCAGAGAACAGTGCAATAACACACGATGATTTGCCATCTGAGAACAGTGGGTGAGCTTACAGTTCATGTTCACCCTGTCTCAGTCGTGGGACTGAAGTCTCCTGTAGAAACATCTGCAGGGACTTCATCAGGTCCACATAATAATCCAAAATAGAACAGTCTGTTCATATGACGGGATATTACCTGAGCAAGAGGTGACAGAAACTACAGGAGGTGATCCTTTCAAAGGTGTGCATCTTGAACTGGTGAGAGTTGTGGTTGGCTTTCTCTGGACGGATATTTGATCTGAGACAGGGAGTAAGAGCAAAAGCTGGTTAAATGAAAATAAGAGTCTACAGCCAGGCTGGTGCCTGTGTCATGCTGTACGAAAGCACAGCAGGCTGTTCTAAAGCATTGTTCATATGTTTTCCTTTGAAAAGTACTGCCCCACAATTCCTGTTTAACCCGTGTAATCAGGAAGAGCAATGTACTGATTGGAGTAAAGAGTAAACCTGCCTTAGGGGTCAGGTTGGGGTGGTTGGATGGGTCACAAACAAATGGAACTTTCCCCCAGGAGACTGTTGTTTGGAACCGTGTGAAACTAAGTGAACTTTGAGTTATTTTAAGGTACGTCATCATCATGCTTCTTTTCCCAAACCTAACCCATGTAACTTTACCGTAAGTACATGACGTCATTTGTGGGGTGCTTATTTATTATCATAACCCCTAACCCTAACAAAGATATCATACATACTCAGCAATGCTTTAAGCTATGCTAAAATGCAGATGTTAAGCAAGGACAATGTTTACCATGTTAGCAGTCTTAGTTGAGCATGCCCTGTTAGCATGCTAACATTTGCTAATTAGCACTAAACACAAAGTACATCTGAGGCTGATGGGAATGTAATAAAAGTATTGGACAAACATAAATTTTGACTTGATGATGTCGCTAGAGGAAAAGTCAGAGGACCATCTAAGTTAACATACAGTACATAAACTCAAATTGGTAGCCCGGGCTATAATTCGCTTAAATCGCTAATCTCAAGAGGCTTATATATGGGACAGACGTCTGTATGGGACAGGGCTTTAATTCCTTTTAAAGAAAACTGTTGCTCAATAAAGATGGGAAATACGATGAAATTGTTTATTTTAACCAGTACAATATAATGTATAAAAAATAGGCTTTGAATAACATATCAATGACGAATCATTTGTTTGATCTAGTTTGGACAGACAAGGCATCAGAGAGAGAGGTTTATGACCACTGGTTTTACGGCACTTGAGGATTATGGCACCCAGCATACTGACACAACATGAAAAACCTTTTGATTCTTTTGATCTGAGGACCCTTATGGACTAAAGGATTATGAATATGGTAATCAGGGACTGGACACATATTCTGACTTCATGACAGCTTCAGAGGTAGAGAGTCACCACTTGTTCTTTCGTCATGCCGGTAAATCTGAATGAATTATGGTCTTCTCTGGTGCTCATGGTTCCGGTAAAATGACCTGAACAATTGAACTGTGAAGAATCTAACCAAGCTAACAATGTGTAGCATCTACATATTGACAAAAGTTAAAACATTTATATTTGTATGCATAATCTAAACAGCTAACTAACATTAGCTCAAGTGGGTAGCCAACAACCCGGTTTTATACATCCAAAGAACTTCTATAAAAATGAACTGCTTCGCAACCAGACCAGGCCTGTAATTGAGACAGGCCTTTATTAGTCTAATTGTGTAGCCACACCGCTCTAGTAAAGGGGACTGGGCGTTTAATTGGAGTTTTAAGGTAATTTATCCTGAGATATTGCCATGATCTCTATCAGCCTATCATGTTGCTACTGTCAAACTTCAAATCTGTTCTCGCTCTCTGCTGCTGTCATTTTAGGTTGAATTGCAACACCCTCCATCACTCCATTGACCTATCATATCCAGAGCCCAGATCCAGCTCATAAAATGTCCACTCCATGTCATATCTTCAGCACTTTCTTTATCTCATCACCACCACTACCAGCGTCTAGACTCCATGTGGGAGTTCCCGTTTTGACTACGGCTTCACCACCCCTCTCAAAATATATATATCACAATGTGGTCTAAATGCCAAAGACTATTCATATTTTTCATACTTGTAAGTTTCACTCAGAATGAGTATCTCCTGATTGAAATAGCTGTTAAGACATTTCACCCAAAACCACAAATGGTGGTTGTGCAAGAAGAAAAGTCAGGGGATCACCATAATCATTAGGATTCTTCCTCTACAGACCATGAGTGTTTGCACACAATTTCATAGCAACCCATCTGGTATTTGCAGAAATATTTCAGTCCAGACCAAAGTTCTGTAATGACAGTGCATCTCAGTAGTGGGAACAATTTTCTTTCAATGTGCTTAAAACACAAAACATTCCTAATCATTTCTTTATTAACTCAATGAAACCACTTTGTCGTGACAAAAACAATCTGCAATTTGGTTCCTTCAAAACAGCAATTTTACCTCCGGTAAATATGTTCATGTGAACGACGAGGGCCCAGACAAATACCAATTTTGAGCCGCATGCGTTCAAATGTGAGAGGGGAAACATGAATAGCAGAAATAAGCAGCCTTTCTGGAATGCGCACAAACACGACTGACACAAAAACACGTTTTCGCATTGAACACACCATCCAGAAGCCACTTAGACCGAGTGCTCCCATAAGTGAGTCCTTCATCAGGAGCCCACATCCTCTTTACAGGTACAATTTTCACTTTCTGAATGGACCCCTCCTGGTGTCATTACCCAATGCACAGAGGCACAGAAAGCTGTTTTCAGACACAAACTCGGTATCTGCGGGAAAAAAAATGTTCCAAGAAGGATGAGGTGGGAAACTTCTTCTTTAAATTTGAGAAATTACACATAAGGTTTTCAGAAGGTGTCAAGTGCTTAGTGGTCTTGAAGGGTGTTTTATCTTTTTATAATGTCTTGAGCCTCCTTGTTATTACCATTAGTGTTATTTTGTGTTTATTGCTATTATTGTTTTTATCTCTATCTGTGGTTATCATCAGTCTTCTTCTTTTTAATATGTTTTTATGCTTATCTTTTGTTCAATGTTACCTTAATTTTTGTCTTGCCCTAATTTCTGGCCTCTATTATGATATTGCCTCTGAGGTAGCTTGCTTTGGCTTTGCTTTGTGAAAGCACTGTGTAAACTCTGCTTTTAAAGGTGGCATATAAATACAATTGTTGTTGTCGTTATATTGCATTCCATTAGCACTGTATAATTATTGTTATAAGCACTCAAAAATATTCAAAAAGCATATTATAACATAACACATGTATTGTATTTAGACTTGGTCTTCAAAATAAATGGAAGTAAATGAGGACCCTGAAACCGAGGAGGAATGACGGTGTTGACAGCAGATGACAGAGACGCTAGCGGTTGCTCGCTTACTTGTAGGTGACATTAAATCGAGGTAAGAATTTTTGGCAAATTCTGCTAAAGTGAAATATCCCTTTAAAATTTGAGATATACCAAATGTTAACACCAGTGCATAGTTTGCACCTTTTTATCAAGAAGTTGGTGTTGTTGATAAACTTTTACATAAAAGTAAAATATACAGCTACAGGTAAAGTTTAATTTTATTACCTATTACATACCTAGTTATCATAAAAAAGGTTTGTCAAAGTGGAGTGTTCATCTTCAAATGAATTCCTTTAACAGCATTTCGTGTGTTGTTCTCACATAAATTTAATGATTTTTTTTCCTTTACCTAACACAAACAATGACCACTTACAGTGACGTATAACAAGTCTGTAATGTATTATATTTGCCTGTACCTCTGGGATTTCATTGCTTCACTTAAAGCACCTAATGGATACTTAGAATATCTTAGAATCATATTATTGCAATAGTTTAATGATTTAATATAATAATAATTTTATTTGTATAGCACTTATCCATACAAGGTTACAAAGTGCTTCACAAAGTACATGAAATAAGACAAAAATAACAATTAAAATATTTTTAAAAATGTTAAGAGCAGAGAAAAATAGTGTGTACAGAGGCAAATATAGAGCAAACGGAAATAAAATGTTAAAGTTAAAAATCAAAAAGTACAAATCAGGCTTTAAAAGGGAAAGTTTTCCTATAAGATATGTTTAAAGCTATGATTTAAAAACTGGTAATGTGCTAGCCAGCCTAATATCCTCAGGCAGAGAATTCCAGAGCCTCAGGGCCTTGATGGCAAAGGACTATCTAGGGACGACTAGTGAGGGTAGGTTTGAAGATTTCAGGTCACGACTTGGAGCATAGGTAGTCAGAGGCTCAGCTATATAACTGTGGGCTAAACCATGTTGAGCTGTTATTAAAAGAATCTTAAAATCAATTCTGAGGTTAACAGGCAACCAGTGGAGGGAGGCGAGAATTGCGGTGATGTGTGACCTACGATTTGTCCCAGTTAAATACGAGCTGCAGCATTCTGCGCTAGTTGACTTATTGAGGCATGTAAACAGTGCATTACAGATTATGCAGTACAACAGCGAGTATGATGCATTATAGCTATGAGAAGAAGAATAAACTATGATCCTTGCAAAAAAAGTCAGTGAGCAATATGTTGTGATTCTCTAAGTGTGCTTAACTCTTATTACACAGTTCTATAAGCAGATTATAATGCATTAAAGTATGTTTATAATGCATCATAGACATGTTACAGAAAGTGTATCCCATACATCAAATATAATCTAGTACACTATGAGAGCTGGAAGTTGTACTCGGGAAGGCCAAAGCAGGTAGTCAGCATGCATATCAGGAATGTTGTTTTCATACATATCCACCCAAAACACACAAGCATTTGCTCAGTCAATCAAAGTGTAATGTCAAAACAACACTGTCTACTCCTGAATCAACACAACAAAGGATGCAGACAGGATATCTGCCTGAGAAAAACCTCCCACTGTTACAAAATAATACAAAAGATATACCTCCATAAAGCACTGATTTGAAGAACCATCGAGGCAGAGTGACTTCTTTGTAGTTTTGCAGCGCTTTGGAGCAGTTTATGTGTAATGTGTGGGTTTGTGTGTGTGTGTGTGTGTGTGTGTGTTATCGTACTGTTGTCAGCAGTGTGTGCTTGATTACAGCAAAGACCTGATCAAACAGTGCACATGAAAGAGTCAACACCTCTGTCGGCCTTGGAATAACATGCATGCAAACAAAGGAAAATAAACACCACACACATACAAGCACATGGTTAGCTTTCTCTGTGATACACATACACACACACACACACACACACACACACACTGGTCCTCTGTGTTGGTTACAAACTGTGCGGTGTTCATGTGTCCGTGTACTTACATGGCCATTTCAAACTGATCCAGCCACTTCTTCTTCAGCTCTCTGGTCTTAAAAAAGAGTTCAAAGCCGACGTGTCCCTGCTGGTGAGTCACGTAGAACCCGTAGCACCACTGTGAAGGTCAGAAGGAAGACGGCAATCAAGCTGAATGCATTTTCTCATGAATGCATATGTGCATTTGCATATTAATGTGAATAGAAGGGTAACATGGCTACAGTTGCACTGTAATGATTAACTCACAGAGTGTATACTTTATAAAATGGTGGGTAGCACAGTAACTAAGTGTTACCTCTTTCAGGCTTTGCATTTTTTTCTTTATATTTGTATCATAAATCTCAGACACATATGGCAGGTTGTTATACTGTATTTGTGGGTTTAAGTGTAAACAGTACATGATACTGGAAAGATAAGAAAACTACAAGTAATTGGAGATTGATTCAATGGTCTGATGTACCGCCATTAAGGTGCATTGTGTAAGATCTTTTTTTTTGTTCAAAACATTTAAAAACTGAACATTATCAGCAGGATGGTAAGAAGTAAAGTCCAGTTCAGACCAATGATTCATGACAGGACAAAACCGTTCTAGAACGTTGCAGAGAAAAGTTGCAGCGTCGTGAGCTGTCTGGGCTGAGCTCGACTTAGCTTGATCACACAGAAATGGGATGCTTCAAAGACGCTTGAAACACTGGAAGCACTTATTCAATGCGCTCTAGCTACTGCCGTCTGACGCTCAAAAAAGTTGAAAATATTTTAACTTTTCAGTGTCTACACACGTCTAAAAAGAAGCGTCTACAAAAATGTGCGTCTAAAAAGATGCCGGAAAAACGCCTGTCTAAAAAGGCGCTTGAACGCTAGTCAGACGTGTAGTATCATAGGAAAACAATGGTTTTACTGGCGTCGCGTTTCTAGTGTTTCATCTCGGTGTGATCGCTCCCTTAGTCCGGCTGATGGTGTCAACTGCAACTCAGCTTGTCAAGTCGCTGACTGCTGGTTTTAGAACGTAAAGCTCGTCACCTGTTTCAACAGCCAATCATCTTGTAGTGAAGTCCACTGGTCAAGTCAAAATGACCACAGGCGGCGTGTTTGAATAAAGTTTTAGGATTAGTTAGCGAGGCAATTAAGGCAGTCTAAAGGCTCAGAAAAACCAAACCAACTTCAGAGAAGTCGGACGAAGGCCCCCTGGCTGTGTCGTCTCACGTCACCATGTCTCGTCCAAAAAGTTGTTCATGAACACACCAGCAGACAGCGGTCGTCTTTAAACGTCATTCAAAAAGGGAAACCGGAAGACCAAGCTGATGCTAGTTAGCCGGTTAGCACATTAACAACACAATCCAATGTTAAACGAACAAGGTATTTATACCGTGCACCAGTGAAGAATAACACAAACCATCGCGAAAGGTTTCTGCTAAAGAGCTCAGTGGCTAATAAAAAATTATCTTACTTTATGCAACAAGTTTGTTTTGATCTCACTTCCTCCTGACTTTAGCTCTTTGTTTACTTTCCTCACTTGTGTTTCTCTTGTTGTGCGCTGAGCCGAACTGCCAATCTGAGTGATTTCATTCACAGATGGGCTCTGCCTTCACTGACGCCAATCCAACATGCTAAATTGACCCCCAAAAAGCCAATGGAGGCCAACAAGGGGCAACAGTGCGAGACACACCGCACCGACCAGGGCAACAGACTCTCAGTGACTCAGCAATGACCATCGCCCAACTGTTGACTTGGTGTGTCAGGGCCTTCAGTTCAGTGAAAAAGCGAAACTTGAATTCAGAAGGTATTTTTCTGTTTGATAAGAAAAAAAGGTGTCAAAACATTTCCTGTCTTGACATTTGGTGAGTTTATTTTGTTTATTTATTGAACTAAAAAAGCTAAGAGAGCTTGTATGGTTGGCTTGGAGGTAAAATGCTGCCCCCATCAGTTTGGAGCATGCGGCCAGGCATTACAGATAACAACTTTAATGCCATCATCAATCGTCACTGGCTTTATTTCATGTGTCCTGGTGCCAAGATTGTTGCCACCAGGCTCATTGATCAACCAAGAGTGAGTTGGCTGCTGTTTTTTTTTTCTAACGACGTCAAAAGAGCAGCAGCAATAGAAGTTTAACCAGAGTTCTGGCCAAAGAGGACTATGATGCTGTGATGACAGTGAGGCAGAGTCAGCTAATCTGCTTCAGAGGAACCAAATACGACGTTCGATCTTTATTTTCCAAATGCATCCTAAATTTAGAAACAGCATCAAAACTTGAAAGCACAGTTGCAAAAGTGCTCGGACGTTCTGGGTGTAAACCTAACTATCACTTTCTCTTCAGCAACACATTCACAGCTTGGCACATTCTTCAACCGCTGGCCACTAAATATCCACTGCAGCACTTACACGTTAAATGCCTTGCCTGTGGGCATATTTGGAAACGATTTTCAATCAATTCCCAAACCTCTCAGTTTGTGCCACCCTAATCTGCTCCAGCTTGTTGTGTCATATCTAATAACAGGAAAAGTGGTAGGGTTTACCCGTCAGTGATTGGCCAGCCCTGCAAAGTCCTGAGTGTTTTAGAGCTCGGCTGAGTGTTAAATCATTGATGACTGTGTGGGTGCTCAGTGGCACCACATCCACACTCTGAAGTTTCATTTAGCAGAAAATGATATATAGCTATAAGCAGCCTTGGAGGACCGCGCACATTCATCACCTGATATTAGCATCTCTGTCCTGCAGTGTGTGTGTTTGTGAGTGTGTGTTCAGGTGGGTGTAGGGTACACAGAATCTGTATGTCTGTGAATATTTGTCTTTTTCTGTGTTTCAGTGTCTTGCTGCAAATAATTTCTCACACCAGTCTGCGTCCTTTTGTGCAACATAATGTTGGAAGATAAAAATAATGACGCGCCCGAGCAAAATTACACTGTTTGTGTCAGTACAACATTGTTAATTTCGAAATAATGCTAGATACAAGCTGAAATAATGCCAACCACACACATAATCCCCCAAAAACACGCCAAGACCATGACTGTACTTGTCAAATACCAGTTGCTGCCATACACATGTCCCACACAAGCACACAACACACACTGATCGTGACAGCACAATAGAGTAAATGAGTATGATAATGGAGTCCCTTTGATAATAACCGCACAACCATCCCATTCTGGCAAGCTGTCAGTTTCACATTAGCAATCAGCACCAGAGTGAGAAGACACCATCTGTGGGCATACATCAACAAGACATCAACAAGTCCCCTCACTACAATACGGCCTGCAAACGTTCCCACGAGGCGAAAAATAGCATACTGTATAAACTGTGAGGGGTGACTGACCCTACACCAGAGAGAGGGAAAATATTACTCTAGATTACTAACATTTATTTTAGCTATAAAATCTGCAGCCAAACATGTTGAGTAGCAACATTCCCACATAGAAGTGTAGTTTAATGGTGTGAAGTGATTGGTATGAACGAATATAAACTAAAACAAATCGAAATGTGATGTAGATACAGCTAGAGAGACAATATTCAATGCAGTGTTAAGTGCAGCATCTGTTCATTCATATGTATAGCAGTGGTGCCCCAAGGGGGGGCACAGAGGTAGTGGTATTTTGTGTTATCTTCTGAAACCATACAACCTAACGCCAGGACACGAAAGCACCGCAAAGTGCACCAATTTTGCTTGGAATGCTGCCCACATCATTTGCCCCCATTGCCCAATGAGCAATGGGGCTCTTCACACTGGACATGCTGCTGCCCCAAGCTCCACAGCCAGCTTGCAATCTGCAGCAATAGTTTCAGTGTCTGGTCTACTTTATCCACAAGCTGCGAGCGAATCTGGCAAGACAACACACTGATGATCTATTCCGAACAATATAAATGTTATACTGGATGTGATATAAATGATCTAATTATGATAACGGATAGAATATGCATCCCTTGCTTCCACATATTTGTGTCTCAACAGAGAGCAAGAGGGACAAGAGGGCACATACAGACACACAAGCAAAAGGGGACAGACCTCTATATGTGATTAAAAACAGAGCAGAGGAGCAGAATCGCTTGCTGACCAGCGTGGAAAAATGCATTTCTGGTGTGAAAGGCCAGGCGACTGCTGACGGGCGGCTGCTCGACAATTGACATATCAGGGTGTGAACATGGTGTAAGGCATCCCCTGGTACCTGCCATGTCAGCAAAGCTTGTCGGGGAGGGGGCACAATAACACTCCAAATATAGGTTTAATTTTGGCGAGGGAACAGCTGGCATGGCCATTTTCAAAGGGCTCCCGTGAACTCTCACCTCAAGATAAATGATTGAAAATGTGTGCTATGGGTACCCACGAGTCTCCCGTAAACTTGAGATGGCTTGTTCACAGTAAATGTTTTATTCCTCACAATCAATGTGTGTGTGTTTTCAAGAAAAGGACAATCAGCCTACTTGAGGAACAATGAATCGCCTAGAGTTCCTTAAATTCAGTTATGGCTTTTGGTTTTGGTGTGCCACCCTAAGATTTACAGTGGCTCCATCTGGCCACCCCTGTAAAAATTTCTGGTGTCGCCACTTATGTACGGTACTACTTTGTCTGTATGCAGCCAACTGACCTTTTTACCCTCTCTGTCCGTAGTGGGGTTGTTTGTGATCTTGAAGTAGTTGAGTTCGAGTATGTCCTTCATCTCATAGTTGTCGCCTCTCCTCTTGCACACAATGACAGCCACATCAAATAGAAAGATGTGTCTGTAAAATAAGAAGACGGAGTGTTATATAACACTTTGCTCTTGCACACTGTCGAGACGTATGGTAAATGTGTTACGTTTCAGTAAAGCGACATTCAAGTTAAAGTAGAACAACCTGTCCTGTTTCTTCTTGTCAACACTGGAGACCATGCGCACTTCTCCATCACCCTTTGGTCGACCAAAGCTGTGTAGAGGCTGATTCTGAAAGTAAAAAAAGAGGGGGTTAAAATGAATATGAAATATGGATGAATTATGTATGACATATATGCATTTGAAATAAATGCATTAATAAGTAACCAAGTCCAGTTAAACGCATAATAGTAAAATACTTCTAATGTGTTTAAATGTGTCACTGGGGACACATTTCCAGCATTAACTATCTATTACACAATGTGTGTCTCTCAACAGAGAGACACACATACACTACATACTTAAAATATAACCCAGATATCCAACCTATATATTACTGGTTTTCATTTTTTTTCCCCTCCAAACTGCATATTGAGGTATTCCCAGTAAAACACCATGTAAGTCCTGGCACCATCAGCTCATCAGTGTCGGCAGGCTCTTGTTATCACCAATGACATCCACATCGAGTCGCCAATTCTGTTCAATCAAGACAAGTAGAAGGTCTTCATAACCTGACAAGCTCTCTCCCTCACAGTGTCCTCTGCTGCTGGTTCCAACCTGCTACTGGTTCTGTCAACTGATTTCTTCCTTCACCACCTTATCTCATCCTGTTCCCCTTTCTCATTACCACATTTTGTGATGGCTTCTCTTGCCTTATGTATGAGGTGTGTTCCATATATTTCACCTTACATAAGATATGCTTGTGGTGCGCTCTGCACGGCCCTGGAACAGGATTTTTTACGGTGTTCCACTTTGAAACCCACTCTGTCAGAATGTCTCACATATAACAGCTGTTTAATTTGATATTTTAATTACGGCAATAATTATTAAGATGCAGCTGCTATGAGCAACTTCATCCATTAACTGGTTTAAGGCTGCAGCTAACAATTATTTTAATTACGGATTAATTTGCTGATTATTTTCTAAATAAATTGTTTTCCGTAAAATGTCAGAAAATTACACAAGCCCTGAGAGGAAAGTAAGAAAATAAATACTCTGGTGATCCATTTTCTAAGTTGGGTCTATTTTGCTTTCTTTCCTGTTTTTATAAACAAAGAGCAGGTGAAAAAAAAAGGTTTTACCAAGTTCCTATTAAAATTTCCCACAGCCTCGATGTATTCAATTCTCTTGTCTCTTTGTCTGGCCAGCAGACTAAAGACATTTATTATCACAAACGATTCAAAATAAAAAAGCAAGAAAGAAACAAATCCTCACATTTGAAAAGTTGGAATCAGGGAATATTTATTACACTGAATACTGACACAATTGATTAATAATCAGAATTTCTTTTGAAAGCCCTGATGAAGGCGAAACACATCAGCTCTTCTAATGATTTAGCCACTACAATAAAGGCTTTTTAAAAGTTCCCTCCTCATTTTTCCATATTTTTTCCTCATTTTTCTATATTTTTTCCGGTGTGCCTGGATTGCCTTCCTGTCAATCATCAGAATTGTTGCAGATTAATTTAAACTAATTGATTTCTATGTCTTTCTTTATTATAAAGCAGGTATACATGCTATTTAAATACTGTGAAAGTATATAAAATGCTCAATCCATGGAGAAATGCACACAATCTGTATTCAGAAACCTTTGTCTTTAAACAAGCCGTCAGGACTTCAATGACGTTGTGATGTCACAACTATACCTTATAAAGATAGAAAGTGCCACTACAGTGCTGTTAGTCATTTCCCAGCTGCAATGATAGTACACAGACCCGAGAGTGCAGATGTCTAAGACCCGTTAACACTGACCAATCAGAGCAGACTGGGCTTTTTTGGGAGGGGGGCTTAAAGAGACAGGCACTAAAACGGAGCATTTCAGACAGAGGGTGAATACAGCTACATTCAGGCAGACAGTATGAGAAAAATAATGTGTTTTTTGGACATTAATGTATGTAAATATGTTCTAGTAGAAACCCAAAATATGAGTGTGAACCTGCAAATGAGTATAATATGGGACCTTTAAGGGGAGTTTTTTTTTTTTTTTGATGTAAAGTTTAAGTGTAATTTTATCTTATCATGCTTCAGAAGGAAATTCTTGGAAAAAATAAAAAATGAAACTCGCAGAAATGCACGGTGACATGACATGAACTATAATTAGGTATTCAGGTGTAGTGAGTAAAATGTTAGCTTCAACCTGCATTAACCCCTTAAATCTACACTCAGAGCAGTAAGTTGTTTCCTGAATTACTGGCTGATTCCCTCGGGCTACGGCAAAACTGAACTGCTACAAAAAATGAAACATGATATTCAAGCTGCTTATAGCTGTAGGAAAAGATTTTAATTTACCAGGTTTTCAATAGATCTCTGGTACTGGTCGATCTCCCTTAGAGTCTCGTTATCTCTCTTCACCTCGTTGACAAACTGAGCCAGGTCCTGGGCAACACACACACACACACACAGAAATATACACACATTTTATTGGGTTAGCGAAGTCTGGTGGTAGTGAAAGGGGTTATATGTGTGTACATTTTGGGAAATATAAAAACACTTCTTGTCTTGTTGATTGTCAGATGAGAATATCAATACCACTCTTCTTACTGACGGTTCAATATAAAGCTGTAGCCAAGAGGTGGTTAGGCTTTCTTAGCTCAGCATAAAGCCTGGAAACAATGTTAAGTTGCAGTTTTATGGGAAACAGTCGAGCACATAACCCTTCATAAAAGTGCAACTTGTTGTTTTTACATTTTACTCTGGTAAAGATTTTTTTTATTTTTTTTAACTGTTTTAAATTGTTAATTAGCAAGCTGGTACGTGGGCAGAGCCAAGCTAGCTGTTTCTTTATCTCCAGTCTTTATGCTAAGCTAAGCTAATCAGCTGTTGGCTGTAGCTTCATATCTAACAATCAGGCATAGGAGTGGTATCAATCATCTCATCTAACTCTTGGCAATAAAGTTAATAAACATTGTAAAATGTCTACATATTCCTTTAAGTTTATATATGCATGTTGTAGGGTGTTGTTTGTGCGTTTATGAGCTCTCATGCTATCTAAAGCTTTGCATTTCCTGCATTTCTGTCCTAAAATCAGCTGCCTATCAACCTCAGGTTCCAATCAGGACTGGAAAAGTGAAGTATGCTCACTAATGTAATGTAGCCTAAATTTAAAGTTTTATCAATTCTCATCCATTTGTTGCAGAGAAACATGAATGATTTATGACTTAAATTTTTGTTATCCAATGAAAGTTGATAGTTGAATGGCAGAGACTGTTTCCACTAAATTAGTGTGCTATTGGAAACAAGCTGAAATCGCAGTGATTACAGACCATTTTCTATAAGCACCGCACTTACTTTCATGGCATCAAGAGCAATCTTCAAGTTGCTCTTGTCAGCAGCATCGTGAGTGTGTTTGACTAGCTCCTGTTGGAGGACGACAGAGAGAAAAAGATGGACAATGTTCACATGCATAATTGCACACTCAGGCAAACACAGTTAGGATGAGTAGTTGGGTTACTGACTGAATGAAGATTACTTTTAGATTAATTTCTTGTACTCATGTAATGGGACAACAACCAATTTTCTTAAACTAATCTTATTCTAGGACAAAAAGGTGACTAAAAATAAAGCTGAATAGGAATAGGAATGTAACAAAGAACATTTACTCAAGTATCATACTTAAAGAACAAAATTGAAATCATTATACTTTACTTGGGTACTTCAATTTTATGCTGCTTTACATGCTTTCTCCACTACATTTGCACTCACTGGTCATTCTCGGCCATTTCAAAGCACTGTTGCAGGATTTTTGTACACAATCTTCTATATTTGCCAATGTCATAGCTGGTCCTTGTAATCATGTGTAGGTGCCGTTTTTTTGCGTTTTTATGGTTCATTTCTTTTTGGCTTTTCTTTGTAGTAATCTTATTTTGTGTTTTATACTGCTTCTTTTTAGAGCTTTAAATTTTTATTCTGTATTTTGGTTCTATGTTGTCTGTCTGTAACTTATGTTGCTGCCTGATTCAGCCACGACACTCTTGAAAAAGAGATGTTTAATCTCTAGAGGTTTTTCTGGTTAAATAAATGATAAATAATTAAATAAATAAACATTTCAGAGGGAAAAGAGTATTGTTTTCTGTACTTTTTTGGTAGCTATATTAATTAATTTGCAGGTTAAACTTTAATTTGCATACATATCGTCAGTAGGTAAAATCGGTTTCACCTCAACCAGCTACAACACGAAAATGCAGCTTACACATTGGTGGATTGTGTTGTGATGGTGTTGTCATGATACTGGAAATTTGATAAAAAACCTTGAAAAATATCAATATTTTCAATACTACGAGGAAAATTGACATCTATGGAATTTTTAATTTCTATTAAATTTTATTTTTTTAGAAATATAATAAGCCTATGATATGACAATGACGACTTTTCTTTACTTAGTTAGTAGCAAAGAAGCACAGAATGACTGTAGTGAACATTAACAATAAGAGTGAGAATGAGAAAGCACAGCTGGTACCAGTGTATTGATACTGCTGAAAATGAGCATTGAAACCATTTAAGATATTCAGAATCGATATGTAACACAACAATCCAATCATATAATATATAACAGTAAGACACTTGTACTTGTGATGTTTTTCACAGTTTGGTTTTATACTTTTTCTTTTCAGTAAAGGATCTGAATACTTCTTCCACCACTGAGCTTTCATGTAGTTTTTATAATAATAAAGCTCCATTTATACTCTTGTATTGAGAAGATTTTCTTAAATTAATCTTATGTGAGGGCAGAAAATGGATTTTAGGCAAAGATGTAGCACATGTGCTTCAGCCGTATAATCATTCATTTTTAATGAAGTGAAAGATGAAGCTAAATAGACAGATAAATGGGATTTGTCTGCCGTCTGAATGCACAGAACAATTAATAAAACATGGGTTAGAACATTTTCATGAAGCTGTGCAGCTTTATACAAATACTGTCAAGTGTCATCTTAAAGAAAGTAATGGGAGGAAAAAGGGAAGTTCTGACCACACCATCCTGCCAACACCCACACGTATGTACGTCTGTTTTATTAATCAACACGTGGCAGTTATTTTTGGGTAGTTTAACCTGCACAGAGGCAGTCAAACAGCAAAGTAAACATGAGACAAATAACTTTATACTAGTCCAGACTGAGACACTGCTGACAATATTTGCTGTGCAATGTGCTGTGAATAGTAGAAGATGGTGTTAATTAAATTACAACAATATTTACATCATATCTAATACCTAATACAAAAGGTAGGTGCAGTCACCTTCAGCATGTTTGCCCTTCATTACCTCTCTAATAACATTACCAAATTAAAAGATTAACTTTTCCTCTACAGTTGCTACAGTGCTGCTTCCTTGCTGAGCTGTATCCACTCTCACTTCACTCCACTCCTTCCTCTTCCCTTCCCATCTATTTACCCACTTCCCAAAGTCTCTCCTCAGGGGCGGCTGAGAACACCGAGGATCACCACCATTTACCACGGAGGCCTTTACCCTCCTCAACAATTTAAAACAGCTCTCTGTCCATTGTCCTCGTCTGCCCTGCCATCTACAGTCTGACCTCTTATTCATACTAACCAGGGGAGACGGCGTCACACAGTTATCAGTAGGTAGTGAAATTGAGGGGATTTTAAAAGGCTGCGTCTGGTTTCTAGGAAGCAGACACAGTGCAAGACATGGATACAATCATGTATAATCAATAAGTAATGTAACTATAATTTCACTTTTAAATTTATTTTACAATCAGGTGACAAACAATCCAGGAATAACTTATCTTCCCCCTTTAAAAAAAACATGTTTGAGCTGACTGAAATTATGTAAATTCAGTCATTCATTCACTGTACTTTCTCTTATGAGATGTAAGAAATGAAGAGTATATGCAACACCTAAATGACTTGTCAAAATAGATGGGGTTTGCAGTGTGAATCTGCTGAGATGCTGCGATGGGAGGCAAACATGAAGCAAAGATGTGGAGAATGTCGCCCTCAAGTGGCCGCTTATTTACTGACATAGAGGCATTGTCCAAGCTGAATTAACTAACATGATGTTGATACAACCTCCAAGAGGTCATTTCAGAGGAGAAAAACTCGCTGTAATTTAAAGAATAAAGTAGAAAAATAAAATTGCCATGTATGTGGTATATCTTTATGGATGGCTGCAGGTTGGAATCCCCTCAGAAACAGGTAAAATCTGGGCAATATTTTTACTTTTTCCTGGCTCAACTGTGGTGTCCTGGAGTAAGGTAGTGAGCCCCAAATGTTCCAGATGAGCTGCTAATTAAAGCCATGACATGTATAAAATAAATGTGCTTTGTTGTGGATTGCTAAAAACAAGCATATATCTAAATCGGGCCTGCCAAAACAAGACAACTTTAGGGATTAAAGGGACAATCCATCTCAAAAGTGTAGAAGGAAGCGTGCATCTGTTCATGGACGAGAGGATCATGCTCATGACAGCCAGAATGTAAACATTAATGGCGATCTCAACGACCCAGACAAAGGTCTTGTCTACCTGCTGAGGTCGGGATGAAATTACTGGTTACACCAGGCCAGCACTCAGATCAAGGTCTGTGGATTCTTTTGATTAACCGGGTCATGACTACTGGAAAGATATCCCCACAAGCCAAGAGCCATCTAGTTACATAGTATTTGAGAGAAGGCAGACATCTCTACGTCTGATATCTCCAGCACTCGGAAACTCACACCAAAACACTCTAGACTGATAAATAGCATTACAGGTAAGTTGTATTTTTGATTTTATCGGGAACTGTCCCTTTAACACACCTCAGAGAGGCCTGATGTGAAATAAATTGATCCCTTCTAAAAACAAAGTGACTCTCAGACATGCAGTTTGACACTCTTGATTTACACAAGTGGAGTCAGACCTCCCTAACCTGAAGAAGTAGATGGTACTTGAGGACTCTCTGCATCGGGACAACCAGCAGGTCCCTCAGTGTAAACTTCCCATTGTTGGCTCTCTTTGAGCACTCCTGCAACAAATGCATACACACATTTAGAGCGACATGAGCATCAATGCATCATTACACAGATGACTTTGGTGGTAATGACACTTTTTCACAAGGACGGGTCAACCAACAGACAGAACAATGTGTTTGTCATGGCATGCATCTGTTCTTGTTTGTTTTAAAGTTGTCACAAAACCAAATTGTCATGTGGAACTGGATGTGGGATATTTTTGTATCCTGTTTTAAAGTGCATGCCCTGAGCTCACACCTCATAAAGAAATATCATACCTTATATTACTTTTATTTCAAATATACTACATAAAATAATCTATTTTAATTCATTTATACAAGCACAGCATAGTTTTTCAAATTTGCAAAGGCTGGAGTGAATAAGATACATGCAAATGAAATGCAATGTATGTGTAGTGCACAATATAAACACTAGGGGCCGCTGGAAAACTGGATCTGTGTGTATGGGGGTGAGCATGTATATGTGTTATTCAGGTGTCTCACCTCCAGCTTTAGACGAACATCCTCTTTTTCTTTGCAAATGAGGTCTAAAACAGCGATGGCGATCTCCACCTGACTGCAGTATATTCCATAAATAAGCAGTCTGCAATTCAAAATAAAGACAGTGGAACCACTGGACAGTGGATTGTCGAGAGCCAGACAGTGATAAAGTGCTCACTTAAAATTAGAAAGTGTAACTCGTAATATGGTGCAATCATGTTGCTCGTGACGAAGATGGTATCAAGAGATTCTCTGGCACGGAGTCTGTTGCAAGACAGTCAACTACTAAATAGTAATATGTCTGAGAAGAAAATCCTTCCTCTAATATGTGGAGATCATTTTGTAGATTATATAGAACTGAATTAGAACAAATGCCATAAAATAAGAGCCATTTTCCAACACACATAGCAACATGTAGATGCTTGTCATATTCAATTGCCAGCTTGTGTGCAGGAAGGATCCAAAATTCAAAATCGTCTGATGTAAATTAAGTATTCATGTCTGCTTGTCTGTATGTTTGTGCCAGTGTGTTGATGGCAGATTGCAAGGGGGAAAGTACAGTGACCTAGTCGACCTTAAATTAAACCTTCTATACATGATCACTGAGAGATAACTCAACAAAAGGGAGGGAAATTTAGGGAGATGCCCCTGCAGTTGCAGCTCACATACTTTCGTTGTAACCTAAAGATGAATGCAAATAGATGGTGTTCGTGGATACCTTTCTTTGTAGCTGATGAAAATCTGGTAGAGATTTAAGGCATTTTTGTTTAAGATGGAGTCCTGCACGTCGACCATCAGGCTTTTGTGAAGTTTAACCAGATCCTGCATTAGAGAAAGACGACATTGGTATCTGAACATTTTATTTTAATGTGGGGACAAAAAGGGAAACTTGCGGGACTTACAGGAATGTTGACAAAAACTTTGTCGATTTCAGATGCGGAGAAAAATTTCTTCAGAGGATTCAGAAAATACTGGAGAAAGAAACAAAACCTTAATGTAACATATTAGTGTCTCTCCTCAGTTTCTTTCATCAACTGATCATTTTACTGGAATCTATAAATAATATGATCACACATACCGAAACTGTAAACAGACATTATATATCAGATAAGAGTGATAGCAGGTCAAGTTGAAATGAAATGATAACTGGGAATTTCCCTGAAATCCCCCTTTAAATTACATTTGTCTTATTTTTCTTTATTACTGATTTAATTTAATTTTGTTTTATTTTATTATTTTTTATTTTATCATTTTGACATCTTCTGTTGTGACAAATTAGTCCATGATATCTCTCAATTTTTTCTACTGATCACAGATCAATGATGTACACCAAAACTGTACAGAAATGTATGTGTTTTACCCAAAGAAAACCACTTGTTTGTCATGTGACGATATATCATCTCAGTGCTCTATAGAAAAGTAGGAAGTTTATGTACCTTCTCAATGGACTCCAGGGTTTCTGTGTATTTCTCCTCCGTCTGTTTTATCTCTGTGAGGCAGCAGCTCCGGACATCCACCTCTGCCTGCTTCTAGAAAGACGCACAGCTTAGAAAATGTTGCTCAGCAATCTTTTTCTTTTGTTTATCTGCAGACAGTAAAGTGAGTTTGTGTATTCAGACTATACTCAACGGCATTATCGTAACTATCTGTATTCAGATCATATCACCAACTTTCTAACCTCTGATAAGTTTACTTTTCTTTTTCTAAAACAAATTATTTATGGACGACAGTATTTTTTAAAGCAGCATGTGCACACTTCCTCCTGCGTGTATCTCACACAGCAATAAGGTTCAGCAGGAGGCTGATGAATGGGCGGTCCACATGACTCTGAGATCCCAGCTGAGGTCGACCCCTGCAGGTCTGAGTGATAACAACAAAATCATTTCGAACATAAATCAGGGAATGGGAAGAATTTCCCTCTGGTTTGCATAGCATCTATATTTTTTGTTTAAAAAGACTTACTGTTGTAAACATAAGTGGATGTAGCACTGTCTTAGTTAAGTTATGATTATTTTTTCTTAGATATACAGGTATTACCCATATGTAACATTCTTAGAAGTGTTATTGATCCAAATGGATTATTCTTTCAATTATACAAAACTTTGTAGCATACTTTAATAATATCATCCTCTTTTTGTATCTGTTATCTCATTTTGATTTTGGCTAGTCAATCATAGATAACTATGGAAGAAAATAAGATGGTTTATACATGTCAGTGATTTGGTCTTTCATACTTGTCCCATTCATAACTGTGAATCCTTGCTCATGAAGATTAACAGGGATATTACCCTGACACACAGTAACAACTAATTACTATATTTTGTTTTTCTATTTGTCAGGGATAATGCAAAGGGCTAGTTTCATCTGCAGCCCCTGAGAAGACTGATAACAGTTGAAAACAAAAATGTTAGAATATTTCCATGTACTTACATGACATGCATCATTAGTTTACACTTGCAGCACACTTGACAAGTAACAGCAAATGGGAAAGTGTAAGTAATAATGGGACCAATATAGAGCCATGTGGCACTCCAAGGTAATAAAACAAGTACCTTTACTCAACAACTGTGCATAGCTGTTTTGAGCTACTGGTACTTTACTTGAGTATGTCCACGTTATCAAACTTTATACTTGTACTCCACTGCATATTAATGGATTTTTTCTCTAGTATCTCTAGTGACATCTCTATTTACTAGTTTATTTTCCAGATTTAAATTTGACATACAAACATTGGATGATCTTATAAAATATGATACATTATTACAGATTAAGCTACCATATAAACATTGTTTGTTAAATCCACCTTGATCAGCTACAATTATGCATCTACAATAATTATCCAATAATATAACATTTAAAATAAAACACACTCTAAGCAGAGAGACCTTGCATTGTAGGTTCTTTTACTTTGGATGCGTAAAGTAAAAATTATCATACAAATGCACCTTTATTTGAGTATAATTTTGAATGCAGTTTACTTGTAACCAAGTATTTTTACATTAATGTACTGGTAATTTAATTTTAGTAAAGAGCCTCCATTCTTTAAGATATCCTGATGCAGAGTTACAGAACAGAGTTTCATCCAGTTGTACCAGGTGAGAAGTTCAAGTGTGACATTGTAGCAATTAGGGTATTGTTGGTTATAGTCCAACAACATCCACCCCCTGGAGGGTGCGTGTGTGTGTGTGTGTGTGTGTGTGTGTGTGTGTGTGTGTGTGTGTGTGTGTGTGTGTGACTCATTGCATTACCAATGGGGGAAGCTGCTCAGTCCTCATGAGGTCTTCATAGATCTCTCCACCAGCGTAGTCTTCCTCCACCCCATAGACCGCCGCATACAAGTCGTCCTCATCCTCAGGGACATTCTCACTGTCACACACACATTAACATGTCTTAAATGTGTTGGTTATCGGTCAAAAATTACTTAATCAAGCTGTGAGGCAACAATTTTTGGGTAACGGAGAGAGCAATAGCCTATGTTAAATTAAATGGTAAAAAGTAACACACAAAAAGCAACACACTTTCTGTACATCGTAAGCATGACGTATATGTTTTCTATCATTATAAAAATAATAGTGTGGAGCAATAATGCAAGAAGAATCAAGATTAACCTGTTCAGACTTTGTTCTATACATTTTGATTACTCTTTCATCTTTTACCTATCAATCAAGCTGCCAGCAGCACCCATCCAGAACCTAGATGTGGGTGGTATGCAAGCACTCAGCAAAAACACGCAGAATTACTCATCTGTTCCCTCTGACAGTAACAGAGAAATGGAGCCAAGCCTTTTACCAAAACATGTGGGTGTCCAGACCCCTGGAGAGCCTGGATGATGAGCAGAGCTGGTTCTGCTACTGAGTGAAATAATCATGTTCTATCAACACCAGTAATGGCCCCGTGGAGAGGAGCCTCATACATACTCAATCAAGTCTTCCAGATTATTGTAAATGTCCTCGTCTTTTAGGCTCTCCTCTGTTGGAAATGGCCTGGGAATGACAGCAAAGGAGCATGAGGCTCAGTGTTTAACTGAAAAATCACATAGCAGGAACTACAATCAATGAGTCACTTTGGGCAGGATAGTAACTTTTGATGTGTTGAAATGGATCCAGAAATGCAGAATAGCTCAATATGCTTTTGTACAGTGGAAAATGACACAAGTTGGTTAAAACTAGCTTGGACAAGTCCACTAATTTATCAGTGCAGCTTGATAACAAGCAATTCAGGGCCCGGAGCCACATTTTACTGAGATGGAAATCTGCAGCTCCCTCATTGTCACATTCAGTGGATGCTGAAAAATGATCAAGATGGAAAAACAAAATATACAGAACACATTAAAAGAAAATTCCACATAACACAACTTTAAGCCAGTAGAAAAGTCACAGGTGTGTGTACTCTCATCAATACATTTTTCTCTGATATATTCAAATGTTATAAAAACATATCTTATTTTTTATTTAATATATTTTGCCATTGTTAGTGGGAGTGCTACGTTTACTGAAGTATTTTTTAAAAACAGATTGTTTAAGAATCAGCATTTGGGGAAAACTGGTGTCATTTCACAGAAAACACCTGTTAAAACAGGAAATTAGTGACTGAGCTGTGGCTTAATGTGGCGGCAGTGTGGGTAAAAAGGTTATGAGGTGGCAGTTAAGTGTACTTTTTCTAAAATGTGTAAGCATTTTTTAAGCAGAACTTGGACAACTTTATGAAATGTAACTAACTTACTTGAATCCTCCTTGCTGTGCTATTGATGTGTAGGAGAGCTTGGATAGAGTGTCCATAACCTGGTGAAAAAACAGTTGTGTTAAATCATGTTTTTGATTGGCTCAGAGAGACAGACACATACAGAGAGCAGGAGAGGAGAGACGAAGAGACAGAGTTAGAGAAAGAGAAGAAATACTTGCTATGTTAATGTCATGTTCATCACAAATAGAAGTTATTGCACCAAAGCAAAAACCAAACCCTAGCTGAAACCTTGAAAACCATTTACCGCCACGTAACACCTTAACAAACACTTAACAACCAACTAGCTACCACTTAGCAAACACTTAGGTGACGTTTACCCTGGGGATGCTAGGAACATGTCACCACCACTTTTTGAAATGGCCGATTTTGTCCCCATCGCTTGCACCAAAAAATGTTAAACAACAAATTAACAACATCAACATAAACCACTGTTACTGTGATTTTACTATGCCCGGAGAAGTACAACCCAATTCAAGGGGGGGTAATTTGATCAACCTACTTTTAAGAAAGGAAGCATTTTGGATCCATGCATTGAATACACTTGAGCCATGTGGACTTATTCCCTGTCATTCCCCCTTTCCGTCTGACAGTTTAGAGGGACAGAAGTAGTTCTTTATAAATTCTTCATCTCAGTCATCTACATAATGGGGTGAGGTTAAATCACATATCATTCTTGTAACTCTTGTACTCTTGTACAGTGTGAATGTACTATGCTTTTTGGATGAATTGAAAATCATCTTTTAAAAAATGATTTTGAAGAATGTGAAAGAAAAAATATTGCAAAAGAAAAGTGAAATAACTGTGATAATTAGTCATGTGACCCATGTATATTTAGCACAGCTGTGAGTACTCATGTGATTCTGTTGAGCAAACGTGAAGAAGCTGCGGGTGAAATGTGTTGTTCGCTGTTCTTAAAATCACAGTAATTCAGTTCAGTGTGCCCTGGTTTATGCCAGAGAGATGTTCCTGCAGCCATCTGTGCCGTTGAAGTGAATGGGTGCCACATGCACATTTTAAGGTCTAGTGTGTAGGATTTAGTGGCATCTGGTAGCAGAAATGAAACTTCCACTGTGTGCCAAGAATGTAAGAGAACTACAGTGGCAAAAGCAAAACTACAAAACCATAAATAGCCTTATCTAGAGCCAGTCTTTGGTTTGTCTGTTCTGGGCTACTGTAGAACAACATGGTGGACTCTGTGGGAAAGGACCCTCTCCATATGTAGATACAAAAGGCTCATTCTAAGCTAATGAAAACACAATGTTTCTTATTTTCAGATTATAAAACTAATGAAAACATACTTATGAATACTGTATACCATTTCTGCCAATAGATGTCCCTAAATTCTACACACTGGACCTTTAAAGAGGTTACTAGAAAGGACGGAAAGGTAAATCATGCCTACATGTGTGCTGACTCAGCAGGGATAACAATAACTGAGAAAAGCTGATCTCCAGTACAAAACATATTTCAAAGCAAGACAGAATGCCTGACAGCCTTACTGCATTATACTCCATTATATCTGTATAGTTTGAATTGACACCTGGTGCCTCAATTTTGTGTTTTCCTTTACATAAATAAAAACATTTCCACCATAAATCGGTGCATAAAAATTTCTTTGATGCTCAAAATGTGAAGTTGTAGTAGCTGCAGTGGTGGTGGTGGGTCATGGATGTGAAACAAGCTAGCAACAACACATTCCTTTAACAGAATAAAGCCCAAGTAGGAAGAATTTGACCATAAAATTCAGTATTTGCAATGCTCACAGCAAAATATGTCAGAGTGAATTTAGCCTGAGTGAAAACCAGAAGAACACACGAAACTTTACTGAGCTCCTTCAAAATCTGACTCATCTTTCTCTATCGTTTTTTTGTTCCTTACATTCCAAATTATTATACTTAAATTGTAAATGTTGCACGGTGTGTTCGGCAAACCTTTACTTACCAATAAATAAACTTCAAAGTGACAGTAAGAGACGGCCAGAAGACGAACAGACCGAGAGACAGAGAAAGACATGCATGGTCTGCAGGAAATGGTCACGCTACCTCAGACTCTCACACCTTTGCATCTGACTGTGTGTGCAAGTGTGTGAGAGTGTGTGTGGTGGTGGTGGGGGTGGGGGTGATCGTGTGCAAGATAGAAAGAGAAGAGGAACAAAAAGTGAGACAGGTCTGATAAACAGATCTATACTGCAGCTATGACACCAATGAATCCGTATGTTGAAACCTCTCGTTACTATCAAATAATATCAAAATGAAAATTTCCTCACTTTTGTTAATAGAAAGTCCCTTACAAGTAAAAGTACATTGGGTGTCTATTTATGTGTCTGAAGCCTGCTAACACAAATAAACTGACTGTAATCTGTGCTATAATAATCCATAGTGTTGTTCCTGTCTGCACACTGACCAAACAGATGAACCACAGGATGTTGTAATCAACTTGTCTTGGTCGATTTTGGAGCGTAAACTATTGACAGTTGACACAGTGCAGTCAGTAGATGCTATCGGAGAAACAGTGAAAGGAAGGATGTGTTTGATGAGGATGATAAAGTCCTCAAAGTAAAAATTATGACGACTGCATTTTACGTTTCATTACAAATTTAATCATTTTATGCTTTTATCTCCAAAAGAGATCTCCCAGATTAACTTTGCAATTTTTGTTTAATATGAAGACGTTTCTAGCAATAACACTGCATCTGCTTTCAGCGTTTGGATTTGCCGGCATGGTTAAGAAAGATAGCTAATGAGGTCTGTTAGAACAGCCTCTCTATCTGCAGCTTATCTCTTCTTCCTGTGTGAATGAGTGCTGTGGCTGTGGCTGAACCCAGGTGTTCTTGTCACATGAAAGAGTTCTGTTTGTAGTGTGAGCGACCAGCTTTAAAACTGCAAAATGCCTCTGCATCAAGTTATTTACAGCAACCGAAATCATGTCTTTCCTGCAATAAAACAAATATTTTGCCTTTGAAGTAAGATTATTTCACTTATTTGAAATGTGATGTTTTGTATTTGCAGCTCTAATAATTGGTTGTGTATCGTCATTCCACAACTAGTCACCTGAAACTCACGGTGGTCCTAGAAGTCACGTCAAGTCAGTTGATTTAAGAAACTGAAACGCTGAAAATTTGCATCAGAATCTCTATTGAATTTGTCCTAACAGCATTGTGTTTTAGGAGTACACATTACATGAACGATTTGATTTCTGTGGAATCTTTGTAAAAGGAAGAATTTTTGTCACTATTAAGTTCATCCTGCCGCACACATCACACCCATCACAACTGATTTAACACTGATAGTGATAGCTGACGCTGTGTGAGGTTAATTAGTTTGTTTTTAAAGAAGTATTTCTGAATCGGAAAAACAGCTTTCAGAGGACAAAGTAGACTATCAGTTAAGAACCCGTATAAAATATTTCTTTGCTTTCTTTATTGAACCGTAAATCCCTCTAGGCTGCCTGAAAAACAAATTGTTCTCACACCTGCCGATAGTTTAAGCCACATGAGTCTTGAGAAGCAAAGCCACAAGCTGAGCTCAAGCCCAACCACAGTGGTGAGTGTGGCCTGTTTACAAAGTGTAGCTTTAATTCTTTAAGCACTGAGACAAAAAAAAGATATAATGAAGGACTGACAAACCATAATGTCATAAATCACATAGGCATGTCTGAGTCTGTTATTTTGTTACCCGAAATAAACAAGAGTGTATGAGTGTATTGAAAGAAATATTATACAGAGTGGAAACATGCAGTTGTGGTTATGACCATATGCATGTGAGGAAACATAGGATTATAAATAAAAGTTAATGATTATATGCATTCAAAATTATATCGATTAATTTTTAACGTGATGACCAAGATTTTTTAAATAAATTGTACAATAAATTTCTACAGTCAGGGATCTGCTTATTTACAGTCAAAATTCAGGAATATAATCAACACATTTTTAACAAAGTAATGTAGCTATGTCTCAATGCAGGGGCTACAGCCTTTGAAGGACGCAGCCTTCATGGTCTACGTCAGCCATGTCCTTTGAAGACCGCATCAGCCAAACCGAATGGTCTCCGAAATGATATGGTCTGGTCTGCAGAGGATTTCCTGGTTGCATCCCCAGTTGCTCTCACCCCGACTCCTTGGTGCTCCTGTTACCTAGCAACCAGCTGCACTTGACAAAAGATGGAGTAAGCTAGTAAGCTAGTTAGCCCTTTTTTTAATTCAATATTTTAGAAGATGATTCACCATATGAGACACAGCCGTTTGATATATTTCCGGTTAATGGAGTTTTCAGGAAAACTTATTAAATTAAGACTGTTTAAGCTGTGTGCTTTTAGCTAATAGTAATGTTAACAACAGTTAACCGTTAGCTAGTTAACAACCCCAATATGGTGCCTAATCAGTCCGATGAAATTTGCTTGCCTGGCGTATATAGCGAAAAAAGCTTCTAGCTTCCATTGAAAATTAGCTGATAGACTTTACACTGTGATGATGTCATGGATATTTAAATAGTTTTTCTCGGCTTTAAGCTAGTTTAACAAATTAACAACCTCCATGGATCAAAAAATTCACATATGAAATGTCATAACTGACTTTATCTGCAGGTCAAGGTGTCCCATCAACAGTTATACAGATCTCTCTTATATAATGGTGATCTATGGGGAAAATGCTTTTTGGGTCACGTGATTTTTTTTTTCACTGCAATACCGTGAGTGGCAACTGGGAAAAATTGAAACAAGGCTGAGCTGCTTTCCTGGGCTCCTGGTTAAAATTCAGCCAGAGTGCATCAGAGATGACCTTTTTTTGTTTGTTTTGTTTTTGTTTTTTTGTAGACAGGACGTGAAAATTAGCGTCACCCTGGTTCCCTCCTGGTTCCCCTGAGATTTTGGATTACTACAGAAAATAAGCTCTGTGGCAAACAAACGTTTATGATACTTACAAGTTTTGTTCAGCAAGATAATCTTCACAAACAATCATCACTTTAATGATTTTTGAAGTTTATGTGCAATCACCAGAAGTAAAAAGCTAACGTTAGGCTATAAATGACTACACAGCAGTTGCATGACTAGATGTCGCAACCACAATAAGGCTGTAAAACCATGTTCGCTGTAATGACATTGTGTAGTCTCATTAAGCCACTTATTACCAGCTTTTTTAATACACGTAAAGGCTTCAGAATTCATGAGTGGGACATTTACTGACATATGTCATAGAGCAAAGTGTGAATATCTTTTGAGCTTGTGTTAACCACAGACCTTATTTCAGGCATCTAAACAGAAATCCATTCAAAAAACCCATTGACTTAAAGATGAGGGAACTGAGAGTGAAGAAGTGCTAACTCATTTCTGGGTTTTAGGACTCCTTCTGCACCACTCTATACCTTATAAGTAACATAAATTGTGTGGTCCTTATAAAGACACATCTGTTGATATTAACACATCTATTTATCACACAAATTAAAGGTAGACCTATCTTGTTTAATCTGTACAAACACCGGAGACTCAGAAAGAGAAAAAGAAGATATGTTTTAAGTAGTTAGCTTTAGAGGATAGTTTGATTTTGTTACCTTTGGACAGAGCGATGCTAGCTTGTACAGAAAATGAGAGAGGAATCAATCCTCTTAAGTAAAAGAGCTAATGAGTGCATGTACCAAAACACTGAACTACTCATTAAGAAAGAAACAAAAACCATTCCTCAAACATAAAATGCCCTTCTCTACTCATTTGAATTTAGTAAGCAAACATTTTGCTACAACAGTCAAGGTTGACATCATTATGATGAGGGAAGAAGTAAACGCATTTCTGGCCTCCAGGCTGCTGCATGTAGTCAGCGTGGCTGCCCGGGGTGAAGCCTGTAGTAACTCAGCAGAGGAATGTAGGTTAGAGAGCTCTCATTAGATATGCAGTGGACTAATGCTCTGTCTACGGGCAGAGTTGGCACAACGCAAACCGAGTGGATTAGAGTGGCTGAGATTTGAGATGTTCTCTTTTGGATGTTGTCTGGAAAATAAGGAAGAGATTGAGCATTTGCTTGTTCGGCCGTACAACCCTCCCTGGAGCCAATCCACCCCAGTGGCTGAACCTGCAGACACCCGTATTTTTAACTAATGGGAAAAAAAAAAAAAAGTAATGATGCAGCACAATCTTCTCCCTCCGGAAGCTTGTTTGTTTGATGGACAACTCTTGAACATGACTGAGATTATGCAGCCCGGCTTGGATGTACTGTACATATTTGCAGGCAGCACCTCCCCTGCGGGATTATCAGCCACCAGATTAACTGGAAGCTTCTTTAGAACACAACACACTGAACTGAAAGAAAAGAGAGTCTGTGTGGGAAACTGCATGCAAAGCCCAGCAATCCCTCACACGTATGGAGAGAGCCCCTGACCACTGTCTGTTCTCTGCAGGGAAGTGAATTAAAAATGTTGATACTGTATAATTTGCCTGATTAAAGGACTTCTGATACATTTTGCCTGGAGACCAATTCATGTAATTCAAATTTTCTCACACATAAACAAAGTGGAGTTCTAAAAACACCTGTGATATCATATAAATTATTTAAAATAGATACAATATCTGCTATGACAAAAGAATTGAATTTCCAAGTGCAATGTCTGTTCAAAACAGGCCCATAGCGCGGCCTGTGGTGTTGCTGTTCACAGCTTTCAAGAGAACCACTCATTGGAACAACTTCCTAATCAGCACTGCCCTTCCTTTGGTCATTAAGATGATAAGATATGAAAAATATTGAATTATGTTGCTGTTCATTGTATCTCAAAACTACATAGAAAAGGCCCCTAGAGCACCCAAAGAATATACAACTCAGATACTAACAGCATACATCTACTTCTACTTTAGGGGAAAACGCTGTACAATTACATTTACCTGACAGAGACATGTTACTGGTTACACTGCAGATTCAGTAACTATAACAATTAAAATATGATGCATTATTGTTTAATTCAATTTAATTTAAAAGAAATGTTAATTTAAGGAAATTCTTGTGCTAGAGAATGCTTCAAATTACAATAACACTACGTACAGTAACCACAATTTTAACGATTCACAACCAGTACCAACCAGAACAACCAGTGGGTTCTTCGGGTGAGGGTCACTCACTGGGCCCAGTTTTAGAACAATAGAATATTAAATATCTGGCAAAATATACAAGATAGAAGTGTTTTCAAGGAGTGGAAGCAAAAACCAGTGCCTAACAGAGTAACAATAGAAGTACGATAAGTCCAAGAGTTACTAAAAATGAACTAAAATGGTGGAAAAAACAAACTGATCCTCAATGTTATATTGAATATGATATAACATTTCAAAAGGGTTTAATTTGGGTAAACTGCTCTCGACTAAACTACCACTATAATATGCACAATATGTTCTTTTACTCTATGTATCTAAGAGTAAGTTCTCGAGGTATGTGAAGGGCACACAGACAAAAACAGACAGGTTCCTTGTGTTATAGTTAGATCATCAAGTAAAAGAAAATGTTGTGGATATTATAGTGGTAGTTTAGTAGAGTTTACCCAAATTAAGCTCTTTTAAATTAAATAAAAATCCATTTTGAAATGTATAGTTAGATGAATATTCATTAAACTATCAAGTAATATGCTAGAATTTAATATAAGTATATTACTGATAATGCCTCTCTTTCATTCTGCACTTTCACGAGGAATCTGAACACAGGACTTTTACTGTGTAGTATTAAAACCTGCATTATTTATAGTTACTAGTTTTACTTAATAGAAATAAGTTTGGAGTACTTCTTCTACATATGCAAATAGCCGACCAAAATTCCCACTTTGGGAAAGGGTAAAAAGGAAAGCAAGATGATGCTTGGTTGGGGCCCCCAAATCACTACAATCTGCCCCTGAAGGACACACCTGTTGGGATTCACAGGATCCCAACATATTTGGTGCCTCCGTGTGAAGCCCAAATTTAAATCCCTACATATTTGGTGCCCCATGTGAGGCCTAATATATTGATCCCAACATATTTGGTGCCGCCGTGTGAGACCTAAAATTATGTTCTCAAAATATATATGTTGATCCCAACACACCCAAGTTGCATCTGCTTGTGGTCAGAAACACTGGTGAACTATACTATTCAATAGGCGTAGTAGTTGCATGCTTTGACATTACCATCGTGGTTACCTAGTAGACCATTCATTTAATGAACGTGTGGTGTTTTTGCGGGTGTAACCTAATTATTGTTTTCAGTCAGTAACATTATGGCAAATTTACAGATTGGACATACCTTAAAAACTTCAATGAATAGCCCGGGCTTTTATTTGCTTAAATCACTGAAATCAACAGGCCTATATTTGGGACAGGCCTTTAATTCTTTTCACATAAAACACATGTTCAGCAAAGATGGGAAATACAATCAATTGTATTTATATATATTAGTTACGACACCCAAGGGTTACAGCACCCGGCACACTGACACAACCCCACGATATCCTGTTAAAACAATACTCACAACTTGGATTCATTTTCATGAAAAATCCTTTTGATTCTTTTGATCTGAGGACCCTAAAGGAATATGAATAACTTACAGGGTAATCGAGGAATGGACACATAGTTTGAGGTTGCCAACAACCCACTTTTATTTATCCGAAAAACTTCTATAAAAAGAATGAACTGCCTGGCTACCAGACCAGGCCTCTAATTGAGACAGGCCTTTATTTGTCAAAATTTGTAGCTACACCAGGCTACTAAAAGCGACTAAGTGTTTAATTGGGACTAGGCTTTTAATTGAAGTTTTACGGTAGGTGAAGACATGCTAAACTCAGTTCGCACCACTGCAGTTATAAACATAGACTGTATAAAAATAAGCGATGTAGTTACCATGACGTCACCAATTAGTTCGTGGACTCCCATTTTGAAACATCAAGTTCAACATTTCAGCTGTCGCCATCTCGTTTTTTGGTGAGTCAAATAAAGATTCACCCCCTGTACAGTTGTCATGTTAGCTACAGAAACAAAACAAAAAAAGATTTTAACCAGGCTGTAAACATTTTTATTTGCTGTATAGTCGGATGTTTTATTTATCTAGTCTGTAAAGCCCTGAAGCCCCGCCTCCACTGCTGCACAGACCCACAGAGCGCTGGCTGCTTGTTTATTCAAAGTGATTGCATCCAAATTGCACCACATTAGACTGTGCATGTGTTTGGGTCCCAAGTAATACACCTGCCAGTGTGAAGCAGATTCTATGGTTCTCGAGAATTGCAAAGGACAAACACAGGAAGGTTCCTTATGTAAAAGTTAGATACAGTAAAAGAAAATATTGTGCATATTATAGCGGTAGTTTAGTAGAGAGCAGTTTACCAAAATGAAACCCCTTCGAAATGTTGATAACACTTGTGCAGACATAATCTTCTGTATTTTAGATGTACTAAATTATCAAATACATATACTCAGCACTGACTAAAACCAAGTAAATACATTTCAAAACAAATCATATTATATTTCCCTGTGGATAACCCCATGGACAACCTCAGACAGCTCATACTGCTCCGAGGCAAAGTTATGCACCCGATGCACTGAAGTAAGGAAATGCGGGAATAAGGCTGCTCAGTGTGCTTTCTTCAGCTGAGTTAAATCAGGCTCCTGTGCTGCGAGCGAGAGTCCACTGAGTAGCTAGGAGGAGCGCGCTACAAACCCACTGACCTGGTAACACTGTGTACACACACAGAAACCAGCTCCCACAATAACACAGCAATAAAAAGAAGTTGACCAATCCCTCCAGAAGTGCACCAGAAAAATGCAAGACCAGGCAATGGGTGGACACATGGCATACATTCCTCAAAGTATCCTAAATGTATATCTGGATGTACAGGCAATCACACATGTTACTATTTTTCTACAGTGTTCAGATCACAAATTATGACAGTTTGCTTATTATTTTACTATTTGTAGTGCAGATTTCATGTATTATTATTATGTTTTTTCTCATAAAACAGTCCTTTATATATTGTCATACAGTTGTTTTTATCACCTCTGGGGCATTTCTTCTTACTGCATTGTGTTTTCAGAACCCATTGTGTGATTTATTTTAATGTAAGAAGAGTTGTGGCAATACAATACTCTGTTTTGCAAACTGTAACACAGTTTAAATGTGTCACAATTTTCCCCTTTTTTCTGACTATAAAATCTGAACAAACAACAAGGACTGTAAAATGCACTATCAATAGGACAGACGGCACAAGCATCACCATCGCCATCACTCAGCTGTAATAGATGTCATGAATTTTACAGACAACCTGCTCACTCAAACTAATTTCCTTGTAAACCAGCTTGTGAAGGTGTGATATCCTGAAAAGCTTAAAGACTTTCATATGTCATTGCAACTACAGAAGAAGGCAGCTAAAAGAGGAAAGGAGATCAGAAGAGAGGAAATTCCTGAGAAACAGAGCGATGGATGTGGTTGTTACCTTTCCAAAGTCTCGAACATCGAAGAGATCGAAGGCTTCAAATAAGTCACTTTTCTTCATTCCAAACACCTCATTGCAAGACATTAGGAATGTGCGGATGTTCTTTAAGCACAGGAACTGCAAAGAAAAACATTGAAGGCTATTAATTTAGTATCACTTGTCTGTAGCACTTACGGATATCTGTGCATTCTTTTATTTGCAAGAACCATGATAGGGACAAAAGATTCATTGAATTGTTCATTAATTCAAAAGTAGTATTCTTTGAGTGCCGCCACCTGAGCCTGAAGCAAAATTAAAGGATGTGTTCATCCAAATTACAACAGCCCAGGTTTTGAGAAGGCTGTGTCTCAGATTTCTCATCGCTCACAGCACTGCATTATTGCAAACCTGAAATTTCTTCACAGAAACAGTGTCACACAACAGTTTTCATTTGAAGTAAATAGACCTGCACTTGTATATCACCTCTCTAGTATTCTGACTACACAAAGCGCTTTTTACACTACGAGTCACATTCACTCATTCACACACACACACTCCATGACAATTATTATTATTTATTTATCTAATTTTTAAACATGACAGAACTTATATTATAAGTATTTTTGATTTATTACATTGATTTACATTTTTCTGCATCAAGTTATTTGATTTTAATACTTAAATAAGATGATGAAAGTCTAGTCACTGAAACATTGCAGCATTAAAATCATTATTTTTGCAGGTTAGACAGTATGTGGGAGTCTTTTCTACGAGCTTTATTCTTCTCTTCCTTCTCCTATGCACCTAGTACTTTCACTAACGTAAACGATCTGAAAACGTCCACCACCACTGCAGCTGGCATGTCATTTACAGCATCACACATGTTTGAACATTGCTGTACAGATTTTCCTGTAACACCATAGCAGACACTCTGAAATATCACATTACTTTTCTTAAGTTTATTTAACAGCACGTCAATTTCACTGCTGCTTAAGTTTTTCTTCTTCTTACAGCCTTTTTTGCGGTGACATCTCTTCAAGTCTTGGGGTGCGTTCCAAATTGCATACTTTTTATTTTTATTTTTAGTATCTACTACAGCTGCCCTTCAAAAGTATGTACTGTTGCATCCAGTATGCACACAGTCGGGACATACTACTTTCTCATAACATGCCGTGAACTTTGACCCTCTTGCTTTTATATCTGTTACCTCAGAGATAAAACAAATGCCACTCACCGCGTTTGCCAGAGACAGAGATCAATCCGGAGAACTGTTGATGCTTTGCAATGTAAGTAGTTTAACATTATGTTTAACGTTATTTCCATAGTTGTGTCCTATTGTTGTTTGTAATATTTATTTTGTTCACTTAAACAATCAGTATTCCTAGTATTACTTTTCTACTGGTCATCAGTTACTTGAATACGATGTCATCCATCATAGCGACTTCTGACAGCTGTCAACCTCAGTCAACGTGAGGCATCGTCCACAGTGCAGAAGATTGTGGGTCAGAATTGCCAGAAAAGCGTGCTGGCTTGCATACTGCAAAATCAAACCGGGTGTAGAAGAACATCCTGGTATTGTTGGCTCACTGCATTTCACCTACAATGTATTGGGACATACTAAATCTTTTTCTGGCGTACTATATAGTATGCTAGTATGGGTAATGGAACACGCAGTTGGGCATGTGTCAGAGTCTTTGCACACGGCACAACACTGTGCTTATATAGTGTTTAGGGGGCGTTACCTGTGCCAGTGGGTTGCTCATGATCAGGTGGGATTCATCATTAAGCACACCTGGGTAAGGGCAGGTTTGGAAGGTTAAAAACATTTGGTGCATCTGGAGCTGACTTCTCTTATTTTTCCTCTTAACAGAAAATTAAGATAAAATATAATAATTATAATAATTAATGCTTTGAACACCTGAAAGACCCAAACCTTTAATTGTGTTTGACCTCAATAAACCTATATTAACGCTAAAATGTGAGCACAGAGAAGTTTAAGTTGCATTTATAAAAGTGAAGGTGAACCACTAACAGCAAACTGAAAGTGAAAACGAAAAGTTTCACAGTGCGAAATGAAACCACCACGCATGTGCTCTTTCGGTGTCACTTCCTAGAATCTGTGTCTCGGTGGGAAAAGTACAGTCAAAAACATTCATGAAGACAATGTGCTTATGCTTATGGGTCCCTGCTTTGGCCTGATACAAATCCATCCACACAAATAGCCCTGTAACAAACACCCAGTAAAGCATTCAAATAGTAAAGACGCAGTAAACAAGTGCAACATTATATTTTGCCCCTCTGCACGTTGACTGATGACTGAAGTAGAAACTGCATGTTTGATAGTTTACGGTAAAAACAGAGCAGATTCTTGAGAATAGATAGGCCCCCCCTTATCAGCTCATCATGGAGACGCCTGTAATCGCCCCACCGCCCCCCTGGGGCCCTGTTTGTCTGCGGAGGAAGTGCATGTACATGATGGCTTTGCACCCACCACCAGCCTCATACCTCTGATTACAGTCACAGCCCCGCTGCATATTCACTTTCCTCACATCTATTTAGAGAGTAAACACTGCGTCCTTGGCTTCACTGATGAAAAATATGAAGCCAAAGTGCAGTTCTGCCTTGGTGCAGGATGTTTAAAATGATTGACGGAGGGTTAATACAGTTGCTTGATACTGTGTTTAGTGGTTAGGATCCTGTTTCTGTTGATTTGATAATGCTCTAAATATTGAACTTTTATTTTGTAACTTTTGACACTATTTCTTATCTGGTTTGTGCATATATATGTTGATGTTTAGCAGCCTTGATTTAATGTCTCTCTTGAATGATTTTTAAAATAGCAGTTTCTGTCTCACTTTCGCTATAAAAAAAATGTAATAAATGCAGAGGTGATATCGAGTGCCCATATATTCATGATCCATACATAAAAATTTTACCGTCACACTCCTTGTTTTGCATTTGCACCGAGGCCTAACACACACCACGATAAAAATAGCACCTCTGGGCGCATTTTCACCGACAGCACACTGCACTCCAGTCCTCCAGTCCTCCAGTCCATTACCTTCATGCCCTTGTTTCTGTTTCAAATTCATTGGTCAGCAGGGCACAATGAAAGGGCCATTTAAAATCTGGAACCCACTGACACACATGCCTCTCTCGACCGTATTCAGACGACCTACAGCTGCAGGCTATGGCTACTCCTTGTTCAACACATTATGCCCTGGGTTTGCTTTTACTGTCTCTCAAGAACATAAAAGAGGAGTGGACGTGCACTGACAGAGCACACACACGACACTGGAGTTTATAAGGCAGAGAACAACTCAAGCCCGGCTAAGAAACTGGCTTTTATTTCATATGGGATTTTTGTAGGCAAAATTGGTTATTTTGACTAGATGTTTTCATTTATTTATGGCAGTTTGTGGACGTTAGAATTAAGAACAGTGTCTTAGATTAAATTATGTTTAAGTAACCTGTGATGACGCAGCATTTCAATCATATGTATGACAGCAACATCAAAAATGTTCAAGCTCATCTCTCAAAAACGAAAGAAATGAAGTCTGGTTACACATTATTAGACATACTTATGTTACAACTTTGCGTGTGTGTGTTTCATACCGTTGTCTGTTTTATTAATCGGTCTTTTGATCTTAATAGGTAAAGATTCCAAACAGTGTGGTGGACATTACCTGGAATCAAACGTGTTCAGGGTCTGACTAGAGTATATTTTTCATAAGTATCATACTTTTAAGAAGAATCAGTAAAGATATAATCACCGGAAATATGGCCTGAATGAGTGAGTACAAGTAAGTAGACAGGAAGTCTTGTTCTTATAGTGACACATTATAAAAAGGCATGAAAATCATTAGTGAGTATTTCGTAACCACAGCAGACTCAAGCTGAGTTTGTTTGCACCTAAAGAGATGTGTTGCTACACACATTTGTGTTGGTAATATGAAGTTAAATATGCTTTTTACTACATTATGCTATTTATTAAATCTGCTTTCAGCCTTTGATATTAAAAATTCTGTTCTTCAAAAGTGTGCTGGCACGAAATCACAAAAAAAAAATCAGAGTCTTAATGACAAACTACCATAGACTTTATAAAATAGCTAACTACACACGGCTTTAGACTCAGCTGCGAGCAAACGACCAGCTGCTGCACACATAGTAAAAGTTCCCTGACTAATGGGTGGATCAAAGCCAGGATTTTATCAGGCCTCTCCAGTGGCAGAAGGAAGAATTATGGGCAAAGAGAGGTCAAGCCTTGGACCATCTATTTGGGTTTCACAGGCTGAGGGACATTTAGCACTCCCTCAGTTTATCAAAAAGAGTTTCAATTGCTTAAATTAAGGTTTAAAAGATACAGACTTACAGAAAGGTACGCAATAAACCTGTCTGGATTAATTATCATATTTAGAGGAAGCAGAAGATGAAGACGTGTCCATATCGCATATCTAAATGAGTCAGAGGTCACTCTGTGGCTTTATTTTCTATAATGTTTGCAGAAACACTTGTCAGTGTTGACACAGTGATAGAGGATAAAAGGTTGGGTCTATATGTTCCCAAATTCTGGACTTCAATGTACTGCTGTGTGTGATAGATGGGAAATGATCAAACGCTTGCCTTCTGCTTCAGATCCTGACAATTTACTGGTGTATTTTGAAATCATGGAATAACACTAATGTAAGAAAACACACCCATACCTCTGCATCAGACTTTAAGCACCCTGGACTTAAGTGTCTGTATCCAAAAGTGTTGTTCCCTGCAGGTGTTTTGGCCTGTTGCACTTCTTCTGTGGTGGTGTGTTTAGAGGCCTTATGTGGACTTGCTTAGTCTTATCACGTAGTCTTTTCTTGAAAAGCAGCTGTTATGTTGAAGTCTACCTACTTCATGCATACACCACACATTTTATAGTCAGTGTTCATAAGCAATATGAGTTGGATTCTTTCACTATAGGGTTAAATTGGATTAAATTGGGTCGCCTAATTGTTCAGTAAAGTAACTTACATTGCCATCCAACATCGCAGGCATGCTTTTAAAACTCATTCATCTCTGACGACACTAACTTGGATTTCACAGCAGTTTTGCAGTTCCTCTGCACGCATTACAACCACAAGTTGCTCTGAAAGGATTGGTCTACCTGTGACATCTGCGGCCTGAGATTGATCTCCTTCAGGTTGATGGTGTGACGCCTCAGGTTGTTGAGCAGCTGGCACAGCAGCACCCCGTCCCGCAGGGTTTGCGCCAGGTCGAACACCTGCGCCGTGTCCGCAGTCACCCGGTGGTTCGCGGGCAGCACGTTGCAGCTGATCAGCCACATCGCACATTGCCTCCAGTACTCCATGTTGTCGGACAGCAGGTGAAAACAGCAGGTTATTGCCAAATGTAAAAAAAACTTTGAGTCTATTTTAACCCCGTGCGCGGCATGACAGCTGCGGTCTGCGCCGTCCACTCCTCTCTCCAAACTCCAGCATCGCCTCTGGAGGACAGAGCGAGCTGCTGCAGCTTTTGAGCGCTGCACAGCTGGTGGAGGCTGCCGTGAAACCCCCTCTGTCTGTCTGTCTGTGTGTGTGTGTGTGTGTGTGTGTGAACTTCCCCTTCCTTCTTCTGTGATATTTCCACAGAGGTGGTCGTAAGATAATCGTTAGCCTTCCCCTTACATCCTCTGTGATAGCCCATTTCTACAGAGGGGGCCCTAAAAAAAAAGCTTTTAAATAATTTTTACACTTCCCTTTACTTCGGAAATAAGTTACCAGTATATATGGTGCACCTGCGGGAAAGGCTAAATTTGACACTTCTGTTTTTTTAACATGACAAAAATGTGTTTAATCAACGCAGGTTCTTTCCACCTTTGATAGGCTATGCATGCAAATTATTTCAAGGTTAATGCATATCAAAATGAGGCTATAATATAGTTTTGACATCATTTTTAAACTTGATTTATGACGCTTCAACTGTTGGCAGCAACTATCATAGCTCATTCACATTACTCTATAAACTCTAAACATGCCCATCACATGTTCAGAACCCATCTTCAAATAAGGAAAGACCAACAATCCAAAACCCCAGAATAGGAAATTTAAAGAAATGGGCTATAAGAAGGTAAAAAAAAAGGCTACTAGCAGCAACTGGCCTGTTTTTGGGGAGTTAACCAAATAAAATTTCTAGCACTTATTTAGTGTATCTCTATTTACTCTATGACAAACTGTGTGTGCAGAGTAATCCTTCCCCTTCACAGTCTCCCACTCTCAGCTGACATTCCACATGGATTATAAACAGCTTTGAGTTCTTTGTGGCATGTACGCTGGGAAGCTGTGATCTCTGTGTCAATATAGTCATACAGCGTGTGTATCTAAGTCAGATAGTAAAGAAAAAGATCTGAGAGACAGGGAAAAAGACATCCTCCTGCCATGGGACTTCTACTGTAGATCACTGTCATTAAGCCCATGGAATAAACACAGGAAGGAAGCTGGGGGGATCCCATCTTGTTTTACACTGAGTGAGAGAGCCAGATGTTTCCTCACATATTAGGCTCATAAACTTCGACTTTTATAAGAGTAAGTATGTTAAACAGGGAAACTTACTCTCTTTATAACTTTAATTTAAAAAATCACTCTTATACAAAGCAAATACTCACCTACAGGAAACATCTAATGCTGTCTACAGTATTAGATAATTTCCCTAAAAATAAATGAGGACAACAACAAATATTTAATTGGTCAGCATCTATTGATAGCTAATGAACTCTGAGGTAAAACACATGAGTACTCCTTGCACAAACACTATACAAAGCTGACACCTAATCTAATGTCACCATAGTGTTTGCTGACATTCAATTAGGTGTCAGTTTTGTATGGTGTTGTTAACTGTCACATTGCTGAGGTTAGACAAGAACCAATTTGGCAATATTAGAAGGCAGGAAAAATATAGCAATAAAAGTAAAGAAAAGAAAAGATAAATTAATGTCAACTGTATTTAAAGCTACATTTTTTACTGTTTATATTTTTTCCGGATGAAATTATATATATATATATATATATACAAAGAATGCTTATCTGGATGAGTAGGGCAAGTTTTATATTCTTAAATCACTGTGAACATTGCAACAATGGGAAGAGGGGTCCAGCAGCACATTTTTACCCCCAGGGGGCTACTGAGTCATAACCATAGACAGACAGTCTATGGTTATAACCAAGAAAAATAAATAAAGAAAATAATGTCTAAAATGATACATTAAAAGCATTAAAAAAAAAGTCAGTTACATTCTAAAGTGATACATTGAAAGATGAATTAAAGTAATGTTTTAACTCGTACTCGTACTCGTCTCGTACTCGTCATCCTCCGCTTATCCGGGTCCGGGTCGCGGGGGCAGCAGCCTCAGCAAAGAAGCCCAGACAGTCCTCTCCCCAGCCACTTCCGTCAGCTCTTCCGCGGGAACCCCAAGGCGTTCCCAGGCCAGCCGGGTGATGTAATCCCTCCAGCGTGTTCTGGGGCGGCCCCGAGGTCTCCTCCTGGTTGGACATGCCCGAAACACCTCCCAAGGGAGGCGTCCGGAAGGCATCCTTACCAGATGCCCGAACCACCTCAACTGGCTCCTCTCGATGTGGAGGAGCAGCGGCTCTACTCCGAGTCCCTCCCGGATGTCTGAGCTCCTCACCCTATCCCTAAGGCTGAGCCCAGCCACCCTGCGGAGGAAACTCATTTCGGCCGCTTGCACTCGCGATCTCATTCTTTCGGTCACTACCCAGAGCTCGTGACCATAGGTGAGGATTGGAACGTAGATCGACCGGTAAATCGAGAGCTTCGCTTTCTGGCTAAGCTCCCTCTTCACCACAACGGACCGGTTAAGCGCCTGCATCACTGCTGACGCCGCCCCAATCCGCCTGTCAATCTCCCGCTCCATCCTACCCTCACTCGTGAACAAGATCCCGAGATACTTAAACTCCTCCACCTGAGGAAGGACCTCCCCCCTGACCTGGAGTGGGCAATCCACCCTTTTCCGGCTGAGGACCATGGCCTCAGACTTGGAGGTGCTGATTCTCATCCCAGCCGCTTCACACTCGGCTGCGAACCGCCCCAGCGAGAGCTGGAGGTCACTGTTCGATGGAGCTAGGAAGACCACGTCATCCGCAAAAAGCAGGGACGAGATCCTCCCGTCACCGAACCTGACACCCTCCACCACTCGGCTGCGCCTAGAAATTCTGTCCATAAAAGTTATGAACAGAACCGGTGACAAAGGGCAGCCCTGGCGGAGTCCAACCCTCACCGGGAACAGGTCCGACTTACTGCCAGCCACGCGAACCAGACTCATGCTCCTTTGGTACAGGGACTGGATGGCCCTTAGCAAGGGGCCACCAACCCCATACTCCCGGAGCACCCCCCACAGGATGCCCCTGGGGACACGGTCGTAAGCCTTCTCCAAATCCACAAAACACATGTGGACTGGTTGGGCAAACTCCCATGCCCCCTCCAGCACCCTGGCGAGGGTAAAGAGCTGGTCCACGGTTCCGCGTCCGGGACGAAAACCACATTGCTCCTCCTCAATCCGAGGTTCAACTATCGACCGGACCCTCTTCTCCAGCACCCTGGAGTAAACCTTACCGGGTAGGCTGAGGAGTGTGATCCCCCTGTAGTTGGAACACACCCTCTGGTCCCCTTTCTTGAAAATGGGAACCACCACCCCGGTCTGCCACTCCAGAGGCACTGCCCCCGATGTCCACGCAATGTTGCAGAGGCGTGTCAGCCAGGACAGCCCTACAACATCCAGAGCCTTGAGATATCCAGGACGAATCTCATCCACCCCCGGGGCTCCGCCGCCTCGGAGTTGTTTCACTACCTCAGCAACTTCTGCCCCAGAAATTGGACGACCCGCCCCCGAGACCCCCGTCTCTGTTTCCTCACTGGAATACGTGTTGGTGGGATTGAGGAGCTCCTCAAAGTATTCCTTCCACCGCCCGACAATGTCCTCAGTTGACGTCAGCAGCTCCCCGCCCCCACTGTAAACAGTGTGAGCAAGTTGCCGCCTTCCCCCCCTGAGGCGCCGGACGGTTTGCCAGAACCTCTTTGGAGCCGATCGATAGTCTTCCTCCATGGCCTCACCGAACTCCTCCCACGCCCGAGTTTTTGCCTCAACGACTGCCGCTGCTGCGCTCCGCTTGGCCCGCCGGTACCCGTCAGCTGCTTCCGGAGACCCACAGACCAACCATGCCCTGTAGGCCTCCTTCTTCAGCCTGACGGCTCCCCTCACCTCTGGTGTCCACCAGCGGGTTCGGGGATTACCGCCGCGACTGGCCCCAGCGGCCTTGCGGCCACAGCTCACAACAGCCGCCTCGACAATGGCAGAGCGGAACAAGGCCCATTCGGACTCAATGTCCCCCTCTGCCCTCGGGACGCGGTCGAAGCTCTCCCGGAGGTGGGAGTTGAAGATCATCTGGACAGGTTCTTCCGCCAGGCGTTCCCAGCAGACCCTCACTGTTCGTTTGGGCCTGCCAGGTCTGCGCGGCGTCCTCCCCCACCATCTGATCCAACTCACCACCAGGTGGTGATCAGTTGACAGCTCTGCTCCTCTCTTCACCCGAGTGTCCAGAACATATGGCCGCAGGTCAAATGATACGACTACAAAGTCGATCATTGACCTGCGACCTAGGCTGTCCTGGTGCCACGTGCACCGATGGACATCCTTATGTTTGAACATGGTGTTAGTTATGGCCAAACTGCGACCCGCACAGAAGTCCAATAACTGAACACCACTCGGGTTCAGATCGGGCAGGCCGTTCCTCCCAATCACGCCCCTCCAGGTCCCGCTGTCATTGCCCACGTGAGCGTTGAAGTCCCCCAGCAGAACAATGGAGTCCCCGGTCGGGGCGCTGTCCAGCACCCGTCCCAGGGACTCCAAAAAGGGTGGGTACTCTGAACTGTTGTTCGGTGCATAAGCACAGACAACAGTCAGGACCCGTTCCCCGACCCGAAGGCGCAGGGAAGCAACCCTTTCGTCTACCGGGGTAAACCCCAACGTACAGGCAGAGAGTCTGGGGGCTATCAGGAAGCCCACCCCGGCCCTCCGCCTCTCACCCGGAGCAACTCCAGCGAAGGAGAGAGTCCAACCCCTCTCAAGGACTAGGGTTCCAGACCCGGAACTATGTGTCGAGGTGAGGCCGACTATATCTAGCCGGTAGCGCTCAACCTCTTCCACAAGCTCCGGCTCCTTCCCCGCCAGAGAGGTGACATTCCATGTCCCAAGAGCCAACTTCTGTAACCGAGGATCGGACCGCCAAGGCCCCCGCCTTGGTCTGCTGCCCAATCCACATTGCACCGAACCCTTCTGGATCCCTCTGTGGGTGGTGGGCCCACAGCGGGACGAGCCCATGTAGCCGGTTCGGGCTGGGCCCGGCCGGACCCCATGGGCGAAGGCCCGACCACCAGGCGCTCGCCCACGGGCCCCAACCCCAGGCCTGGCTCCAGGGCNGGTGGTGGGCCCACAGGGGGACGAGCCCATGTAGCCGGTTCGGGCTGGGCCCGGCCGGACCCCATGGGCGAAGGCCCGACCACCAGGCGCTCGCCCACGGGCCCCAACCCCAGGCCTGGCTCCAGGGCGGGGCCCCGGTAACCCTCCGGGCCGGGTACATGTGTCCTTGTTCGTGTCCATCATGAAGGGTCTTTTGAATGATTTGATTGAATAATGTTTTAACCTCCACACTAAATACATATTTAAAAAAAATAGATGATATAAGGATATATTTTTATTATTATTATTATTATTATTATATAATATAGACATATACAATATTTTATAATGTATAATATATTTTTAGTATAATATTTTAATGATAATAATTTATTATTATTATTATGATAATAACAACAATCATAATACAATTTTAGAATATAAATAATATTTTTTAATAAAAATCATTTTTTATTATTATTATTATTATTATTACTATGATAATAACAACGACAATAATATAATTTTATAATATAAATAATCTATTTTTGATAATAATCTTTATTATTATTTTTATTATTGTTATATAATATAGACATAAAATATTTTGTAATGTATAATGTATTTTCATTATAATGTTATTTTAATGATGACAGTAATACATTATCATTATTATTATTATTATTATGATAATAACAATAATAATACAATTTCATAATATAAATAATATATTTTTAATAGTCTTATTATCATTATTGTCATTATTATTGACATTATAATCATTATTATACTGCGTTTCTCCTCCATAGATGTATAATAATATCTCCTCTCTGAACTTCCGGTGAAGAAAAAAACGAAGCAAGCACGACACCGGAAATGGAACTAAAAAAAAAGAAGAAAAAAAAAGAAGCTGAACCGTCAAAACATAAACAGAGCAGTCAACCTTGTGTGAACGCAGTTAGCTTTCTTTACAGTCTATCTTTTACCGAAAGCTTTATGCACGCATTCCTAATGTCGTGTATTTACGGTCAGAGAATTCCTAGTCAAGGCACTTAGCTCAACTGCTAAGTAGTGAGGTGGAGAGAATAAATCTGCAATAAAGATTAGGACTAAACTAAGAAGTACGCCTCGTCGGGCCTTCGAGTAGAGGTAACGTTAACGCAAGCTATGCTAGTTAGCCACTACAAGCAACGCTAGCTGCCTGCTCGCTTTTTGACAACCAGCTGTTTGGTTGTTCAGCCGGACTGACAGCGGTATTTAGTTTCGATATTCGGTAGCCGCACGCAGGCAAGTTAGCATTAGCTCACGGCTGTAACACTGTCAAGTAGTCGAGCACTGCAGAGGACAATGCACTGTAAAGCATCACAAAGCAAAATAGGGTATTAGTCAGGCCTGTGAGCCAGCTACCAGGCGAGTTGGTTTGTTTGTGTGGTCACAGGCAGCAGGAGAGAGGTGGTAAAATTAGCCTGGCTAGTAGTTTGGAAGCTGCGGAGCTAACAGGTAACTTGTGCCCCACGGCACACAGTGTGGCGTCGGGAGTTGACAACACTTTAGCGAGTGCAAACAGTGATGTCTGCTTACTTATGCATACAAGTTATCTGCTGTCTTAATTTGATCCATTGTTATCTTGTAACATTAACAACCTAAATGCTGTGTTTGTTCCAAGGTTCTCCCTCGGGTCGACGCAGGACAAAGGAGACAGGATGGCTGAGGCTGACGGCAAATCCACTGTGCTTAACGGTAAAGGATCACTGCAAGAAAATAACTACCTATTTATACTGACCATAACTGTGCCGGCTGTCATGCTCCTTAGCGCTGACAGATAATCAGAGGACATGTTTGCTTGTGCTAGGTGGCTCTGAGGAAAAAGAACCAGGAGAGGATCAACACAAAGAGGCAGATGCGTCTGGAAGCAAAGAGGGACAGACACAGTCATCTTCTGATGATGGTAACACCATTTTGTAGTTTTAACAACTCCCTAAAAGGTGCATGCTGCTAACATTGTTTGGTATTGTGGAAAATCTGCTTAAATATATTTTTAATTTTGTTCATATTTAAATACACATATCTTTGTTGCTGTGATACTTGATTATGCTGTTCCTGACATTGCTGGAGTTTAAGTTTCTTTAGGTTTTTCCATCCTGATGGGATTTAACATTGATATAGTTTCACAGTGGGTTTTTTGCAGCACTTGCACACCTTTTGTTGAATCTCCCAGTGAGACAGTGATGTCTTAACCCTATCCTCCATGGCTCTGGCTTTCCCTATTTCTGTAGCTCCCAAAGAAACAGGAGAGGCCTCTGGAGACAAGCCCATGCCAGATGTAGAAGTAGAGACAGGTGAAAACAGAGAGGGAGAGGAGGAAGAGGACACTGACAGCATGGATGGCAGTGGTCTCTACTCCCTGACTGAGGATGGTGAAAGAGAGAGCGAGGGAGGAAGACGGGAGAGAGCAAAGGATAAAGACGGTGGGAAAAGGGCAGCAAGAAAGAGGAATAGACCTGGCGGTGGCTCCAACCACTCCACCAGCTCAGATGAAGATGACGATGAGGACGAAGAAGAACAGAAAGATGATGAAGACGATGATGAGGCTATGGAGGCATGGCTGGGAGCAGAGCTCCGTGATCTGCGTGGTCCTATATGGCGGGCGATACCCTCGCTGCGCTCCAGGGAGATTGGCAGGGACTCACACCAGTTTGTGAGGCGCGTGTGTGGAGCCCGTGGTCTCGTGCAGAGGCTGGAGCTCCAGGGTCGACTGGAGAGGCACACAGGCTGCGTCAACACATTGCACTTCAACCCCTCGGGCACACGCCTGGCTTCAGGCAGCGATGACCTGCGAGTGGTGATCTGGGACTGGGCTATCCGTCGTGCTGAGCTGGAGTTTGACAGTGGCCACAAGAGCAATGTCTTTCAGGTAAGGGACAACAAAGATCTTTACCTTTGGGAACAGAGAAGTAAAAACTTGCTCGAAAAATGAGTAGACGCAGATTGAAATGACATCAGAACATTATAATGAGTCTTCTCCCTTTCCGTAATCCACATAGGCAAAGTTCCTGCCTCACAGCGGAGACTCCACCTTGGCCATGTGTGCCCGAGATGGTCAGATCAGAGTTGCTGAGCTCTCTGCCACACAGCGGTGCAAGAACACCAAGCGGGTAGCACAGCACAAAGGGGCAGCACACAAGGCAAGTGTTTGTACTGCATGTGTAGATAGAAATGATAAGGTGTTTGTGCCATGAATTGGGGCTTTGGTAAATAAGACTCCAACTGCCTGATGATAAAGTATGGTCTGTGTGTGTTTCTTCTGCCTATTTTTGTTCCAGCTGGCCCTCGAGCCAGATTCCCCCTGCTCCTTTCTGTCCGCTGGAGAGGATGCTGTGGTGTTTGGTATTGACCTGCGTCTTGACCGTCCTGCCAAGTGAGTGAAAACATATTTAAGTTGACCAAAATGAAAGTCTGTTGAACTTCTAAACTGACTGGCGTGTGCAATAGGACAGCAAAATAACATAACTTACAATATTATACACTGCTAATGACTGATTTCTGTTAAGGCAATCACAACTGTCCGTTTTAGGCTATAGTATCCTAGTATGTAATATCCTGTCAGTGTTGGTAAACGCCCACTATTAAACACGTTCCTCTTTGCCATTGTTTTTCTGTGTTTGCCCCATGTCGTCATGATTTTCAAAACTTCCCCTTGCCAGAGCTAATACCTGTTTTTTCTTTGTGTCCCCTTTAATCTGTGTGGCAGTAAACTGGTGGTTGTGAAGGAGGGCGATAAAAAAGTGGGGCTGTACACCATTTTCGTCAACCCAGCCAAGACACACCACTTTGCTGTGGGCGGAAGAGATCAGTATGTGAGGTATGAAACGGATTGTGATTCTAGTGCTGATTATAGCATGATAATATTTGATATTGTTGCTTACTGTCTCTTTCAGTCAGTGTATTGCATTCAGTAGATGTCAGTCGGCCTGCCTGGTTGGTGTCTGACATGGAGGCTAAGCAGTGTACTGCTGTGGAGGGGTCAACAACAACAACAAAATGTATTTTAGCCACTTAAAAAAATCAATATCAGTTTAAGTGTACACTGTATTTAGACTATGTTTACTACTTTACCTTACTGTTCGACAGCGATTTCCGACAGGGACCCGAAGCAGCTTCAGCGCTCTCCTCAAAGCCAGACTCCATTGAGAAAAACAGTGATTTAACACTGCTGGACACAGGAGCTGCTGGTCTACCGCTGCCTCAATCAGTTTCTTTGTTTATGTTATTGTGTGACTTTGGTGTTTGAAAGGGTTAGTTCAGATTCACCAAAGTCACACAACAACACAAACTAACTAAGTGATCGAGGCAGCAGCTCTGGGGTTCACTTTGCCAAAATTACTGTTTTTGTTTATGGAGTCTGGTGGCTTGACGAGAGCATAGATGAGGAATTGAAGCCGCCAACGGCTTCCCTGTAGAAACGGGCTGTCTGATGAAAAGGTAAAGCATTAAAAATACTGTCAATTTATTATAATCTTAAACTGTTTCAAGCTTTTGTTTTAGGTGGGACCTTTTTATAGGTTGCTAAAATGCGTTTTGAGTTCCCACTGTCCACAGCAGAACATTGCTTAGCTTCTGTGTCAGCATGCCCCCAGTTTGGAGGAGTGGCAGGTGACATCTACTGTATGTAATACACTGAATAGTGATAAGTACCTCATACAACCCCACAAAAAATCGGAATCATCCCTTTTACTTCTTCATTATTTTTTATTTTCTCACTTTCCCCTCTCCTCACCCTTTTTAGGATCTACGACCAGAGGAAAATCAATGAGAATGATAACAACGGTGTCCTGAAAAAGTTCTGTCCTTCACACCTGGTATCCAGTGAATCCAAAACCAACATAACCTGCCTTGTGTACAGTCACGATGGCACAGGTAAAAACAAATGCACAATGAATTCATTTTAAGTGTATAAAAACCATCTTATAATGTCCTATCATAGACAGAGCAAAAATAAAGACATGAAACAGCTTGCATGAAAATTGTTTTATATTTCTATGGTATGATTTAATTTCTTGCAATCCCCATAACCCTTCATCCCATTTATATATGAATGAATTTTGATTATCCTCCCCTAATTTCTTATTCTGTTATGAACATATTTTAGAAATATTGAAAATAATGAGCCCCGCACTTGATGTTTGCTTGACTTCTTAAAATGCCCAAACTTCTGCCCTTCTTCCTGATGCAACCACAATGCAATATCAGTGACATTGGTGAGGTCTATCCTAAAAAGCATTAGTGTGTTCTCATCTGCAGAACATCAGTAAGGTCAGGTTTAGAGCCTGTAACAGGAATTTAATTATGTCCAATTTATATTTATCTTGAAATCAACAACCTCATTGAGCTTGTGTGACTCTCCTCTGTCTGATAGAGCATCTTCTGCCTTTATGGAACTGAAGGGGATTAAACCAAAGTGTCTGTGATCCTTTCTGTCTGTGCAGAGCTCCTGGCCAGTTACAACGACGAGGACATCTACCTGTTTGACTCTAACCACAGTGATGGTGCTGACTATCGCAGGAGATACAAGGGACACCGCAATAATGCTACAGGTGTTAAATTCAGCTCCTAATAACAGCAATGATTTATTACAGTGATAAACTAAGGCCCTTTGTTTTAAAAATCAAACATGTCTGCCATAGCCCAGCTTCACCAGCATTTGCCTGAAGACTGACTGTTATGATTTGGCCGATGAAAGCTCCTTAATACTCTTGTGTATTTATGGGGCACTTATTTTCCTGCACTTTCCTGCAGTGCACTGCACTATAAGGAGACTCTGGTTAGCACACAATAACTCATCCTCTTTCATCTTCACCTCTTTCTCACAGTGAAGGGGGTGAACTTCTATGGGCCATGCAGTGAGTTTGTGGTCAGCGGCAGTGACTGCGGACACATCTACCTGTGGGACAAGCACTCTGCTCGCATCGTCCAGTTTATGGAGGGAGACAGGGGAGGAGTGGTGAGTCAGAGAGAGAGAGAGTAATATAATTTTGTTGGGTTCAAAGATGACTTAGGAAAAGATTTATAAACACAGTGCGTCTGTCATCTCATTGTCTTAGTGTTGATTACCCATAATTTGTATTCAGTTGCAGCAAAATACTATTTTTTAATATTTTATTGTGATAAAAATACACTTGCACTATGTACTGGCTGTGTATTTTCTTTAACAGTAGAGTTAGCTTGTTGCTCATACACCCATACCAAGAAAATTCTCTGTAAAATCTCATCTTCATATTGTTCACCTCAGTCTTTCTTGCTGCCTTTGACAACTACAGGTGAACTGTTTGGAGCCACATCCCCATCTGCCGGGTATGGCCACCAGTGGGCTGGACCACGACATCAAACTGTGGGCCCCCACAGCTGAAAGTCCCACAGGACTCAAGGGTCTAAAAGAGGTATTCTGATTTTCTCTGTTTTATTCCATCCTGCTTTTTATAGTTTCAGCCATCATTCTATTCATTGTGGTTCCTGTTTTTGCATGGCAGTGCAGAGTAAAATGTTGTCATAAGTTAGCTTAAAAGGAATGATCATACTAGTCAAAACTACAAAAAAATGAGATCCAGAATGTAAAACGCATGTAGAATGACAGGCTATGTTAAATAGATTATGGTGAGACAATAAGCCATCCAGCTGCCTCTCTTTAACTTGTAAAGACTTTGTAGTGAGTATCTTTGAGAAGTATTGGCGCGCTCCTGTTCCCCACATTCACACCTGCTTGTTGTGCTTGTCAAGGTGATGAAGAAAAACAAGCGGGAGCGCGATGAGGACAGCGTGCGCCACGGTGACCAGTACGACACCCAGCTGCTGTGGTTCCTGATGAGACACATGAGAAACAGACGGCCTCCGAGGGTGAGCTCGCAAACACAACAACACACCAGATGCAACAGATGTTAATTGGTTTCAGGGTGTGGAGCTTAAAGGACAAGAGCATTTAATAGGCAGGTGGGGCCTCACAAAATTATGTTATTGGTATTCCAGTGAAGATTGATATTACCAGACCAGATCACAAATGTGAGTTAGTGTAGAGCATCTTACTTTATTTTCAATTTCCAAGGGGTGTTTTTAACAGCTGTAGATCAAAATGTCTCTGGACGCAATTTAATAGACCTACAACCCATCAGAGCAACAAAACATAACGTAGCGCTGAACAACGGACACATTTAAACAGACCACAGCATGCAGAGATGTGCTGTGATGGGGTAGCATCAATATCACCCCCTTTAGATCTTGGATTAAAATGCGTTTGGGTGATTGGATTTCAATCGGATAGCACCTGACCGAATGAAAGCACAGGTGCAAATGCATCCAAATGCACTGAGGACAGATTGGGGTGGCTGTTGCTCAGAGATAGAGCGGGTCCTCCACCAATTGAAGATCGAGAGTTTGATCCCCAGCTCCTTCACTCTGCATGTCGGAGCATCCTTGGGCAAGATACTGAACCCCAAATTGGTCCTGATGGTTGTTCCATCGGTGTTTGAGTGTGTGAATGGTTACTGCAACTGTTCCAAACCAGCGAGGTAGCAGCCATTAGCCAGTTAGCGGGCTAAGCTACTAGCAAGAAAGCAACAGGAAAGCTATTCAAGACACTCACGGATAAGGTGAAGGCAAGAGTCTGCTTTTAATTTGGTTTGACGACGATATACAAGCGAAACTTGGCCAATCATATGGAAATGGAACTATAAAACATAAGTTCACAGATTCGTATGGTTCTCAGGCTAATTCCAATGCAGATTCAAATATAAAGGCAAGTTTCCAACATTTAGGACCTGGTCGGCAAGACGGTCTCATTCTCGCGTTTCTCTGTTCTTTTCTTCTTTATCTCAATACAGGCCCGCCGTGAGGGTGCAGACGCAGACACAGATGAGTCCTGGAGCTCTCCAGATTCCTCTGATGAAGAGGAAGGAGGCCCAGACCACGTCCAGTGCATGTCCTCCTGAGCCACGCATTCATACACACACATGCATACATACATACATTACACATACACTTTATTGCCCTTGAATTGATGCACATAGGCAAGCACTATTGACACACTGGCACACCCAAACACTGACGAGCCACAGACTTTTTCTTTTTTTTTTTTTTTTACACACACATACAAACACACAGATAAAAACACACATTTACTCAAACATACATTTGAAGCAGAGTAACAGAGATGCTTAACGCCTGGTTTCCCAGCAGTTTTGAGTGTGAAAAATGACGACTACAGACTGCATACACACTTCCAGAATCCTGATTTTTTTTTTTGAGAAATGTACAAAGAGGTTTAGTGAGTGCTTACATCCCTATAAACCACTTGGAGGCCCCCTGCTTGTCCATACATTATCTATATGCTCTGCATAGCCCCAGAACAATGTACTGTGAGTGTATGGCAACAAGCACCTCCTCTTTAGGTACCCTGTAGGAAGCTATACATCACCAGCACACAATCCCCCCTCTCTTAGTAACACACCTCTTGCTCTCAAGCTCTCTGTGCTGATGAAGGGAGGTTCAGCAGGGAGGAAGGGTGTAAAAATCATACCCTCAAACCATCCCCTAAATGTGACTTCCTTAAAGATTTCTCATAGAGGGAAACCCCAGTGTCCCCTCTCTGCATCGCCCCAGTCTCATACTAATTTCTGGCCCTGAGCTTGTGCAGCTAGTTGCATTTTTTCCACACGTTTTCTCTCCGAGGACTACTAAATCCCTACATGCTGCATCACCCTACATGCTGCCCTCAAGCTACTCCCTTGCCTCCTCTTTCCATCGCCCTCCCTCTCACTGCTGAGTGCACTTTGAATCAGGGACGCTTTAGTTTTGAGACACAGACAAAAACGTGCACTGAGTGTGTGATTTTGGGGAGAAGAGCTGTATCCTTTCATTGGAAAACCCCCACAGTGAAGTTTAGTTTATTTCTATTGATTATTTTGTTCTGAGTGGGGAAATATTTGCACTTACGAGTTTTTCGACTGAGGAAGAGGAGGTTTCTTTTGCTTCCACCAGCCTTTCCTCCTTCTCTTTCCTCTTCTTCCTCCCTCACTCTCCATCCTGACACCCATCGTTGACAGGAAACCTTTGACGTTGAGGTAGATGGTGTTTAGCATGCACAAAGGATGAGGAATCATGTTGGTATCTGTTGGGGAACTGTGTGATTTTTGAAGAGCCAGAACCGACCTGGATCAAATCCCAATTGAAACACTGCCCAAGTGCCAATTGAGATTGGAGTAATAAAGGACTGCACTTCCACATGTGGTTCCTTAAATCCCCCCCTGTGATGCTAACAGTCTCAAATCAATTGTTCAGTGACATTTTTCAGACAAACTTGAACCAGGTCGTGTGTTTGCAGCCAGCGCACCATTTGTGAGGAAACTTGTGTCAGTGCTGGATTAACAACGGCTCAAAGAGGAGGACAGGGGGGACGCGGGCGGCGGGGTAAATATGCTTGCCAGTCATTTGTTGTGTGAGAGCGATAAAATCCAGCTTTTCTCATTTTCTATGAGAACTCTAGTTAGTTGAGTTTATATGTACATATATAAATATATATTAAAACTGTAAAAAAAAAAAATCAACTTTAGCAAATGCTGTTTGACTTCAAAAAAAGCAAAAAAAAAAGATGTCAAAACATTTGATTGGTATTGATGCAGAGGTTTATATTCTATATGAGGATTAAGTACTTTTAAAATCCAGAGAAAAACAAAGTTGACTTGAGGCACCATTTTTCTTCATTTGTTTCCTTTTATGAATGACTTCCCTCTGTTACCAACAGAACAGCTGTCATTTCGAGTATTAAAGTTCTGATTATCTTGTTCAAGAAAAAAAAACAAAACAGTATTTCCTTTCTAGATCTTTAATCCATCATTTGAGACAGTTCTATCCAGATTTTCCCACTGGCTATTTTTGGCATCTTGTATACATAATAAGGCGTTTGATGAACAATTTTTTGTCCACCACTGCCTGATATTGCGTTCTACCAGTTGAGTTGGAAATATGTACGATTCGTGCAATAAACAAAAAGACAGTGCTCTTGATGGTGTTGTTATTTCATTGTCTCACTCTGTGTCATTTTGTTACATACCGTATGTATTTATTGATTGACATAAGAGGCCCTATTTTCTATCTTGGAGACTTCACAGGCTGCCAGAAACATCTACATTAACCTTCTAGAGTTTGAGCAATAGGTTTTCTCACAGCTCACACTAACAGTGATGTCTTTAGATTACAGCGAGTGATCAGTATTCTAGGCCAGTATTTAATTTTTCAATGAGGCACTTGGGTGATCTCATACTGCACCTCCATTAAGTGGTTCCCAACTGGTGGGTCACGATCCAAAAATGGGTTGCAGGCCCATTGTGAATGGACTGCAAATGACTTGCTAACGTGTCAAGTTTGTAAAGAGAACACTTAATTTTGAAAAACTTAAAATTTCAGTGCCATTTTCTTGCTGTAGCACGAGTGACTAAAGGACAGCTACTGAACCAAGACAGAAACTAGCAAGACAACAGGGTCACACAACACAAGAATGATGCTGAACGTCAAGCTGTGTGGACCTTGAACTAATGACTAAAGAGAAATCTGGACCCCAGAGTTAGGGGACTTAACAAGTGAAAGATTAAAAAATTGAATTGAATTGCAGGAACATACAACAGAGTCTTAAAACAGTGATACTCAGCTTATGGCCCATGGGACAAATGGGTCCCAAATGGCCACAATGAAAATGACAATTCACACTAGGATTTTTTTATGTATTATGAATGTAAATAAGGTGCCAGAGTGTAAGATAAAGCATTGAAATAGAGCTTGTTTATACATATATATATATATTTAAAAAAGAGCTAGGGAAGGATCCCCTTGAACCCCAAAAAGCCCCCAAAACACTGGATCCTACATTTCCCATAATGCAGAGAAGTGCTTTGTTTCACTATTCCTGTGTAGTAAAAGCCCATGAGTTTGTTTGTAATGCAGTAACTTTTATTAAAAGATAGTAGATTTACAACAGTCCTACCATTAGGTATTTTGTAAAAGTTTTTTGTAATATTTTACAAAGAGCAATGGATTGTGTTGTAACATCTCCTGTATAACTTTAAAATCATTTAATAATTTGGTCTGAAGGATATAATTTTATCATTACAGGCATATAAAACAAAACAATATGCGTGGCAGGCCATCGTTTAATCAATACATTTTGACGTTGCAGTCAGAAAAGCAAATGTTCAACCAATGTGGAGATATCAGTGTCTAAAATCAAGATAGCTGTCTTGCCCACAAATGTAAGGGAGCAGGTTGTAAGGAGTTTAATATCAATAGGCTGTAAGCTCCAGTCAGGTGATTTCAACATACTGACCCAGGGAAGGAAACACTGAACAAATGCTGAGAACATAAAACCCTTTAAAAGGGTTCTGTAATGAGTCATCTTAAGAGGATATTGAGCTAGGGAACACAGATATATGTGCTCCCGCTTCTCATACTGTGCATGCTGGCTCACTGTCACACTTTAATAAAACATTGCTTTAAAATCATTAGTGGCACCTGTTCCCTTCCCGCAGCAATTGTTGTGGGAAAGGCCCACTGTATTTAATGGATGTTTCAAGCGGACACAGTTCCTTCTTCTTCCTGGCTGTTTCCAGTGTGCAACCTGAGGCATCATTCCAATACTGTTTTCATAGCAGACATTTTGCCTCATAGTATGAACAGCACAGGTGTAATGGGTGATATTAAAAATGGCCACATTCCATTCAGATGAGCTATGGACTCATACAAATGTAATTTTTCTCACTCATCACTTATGACCCACTAGTGTCCAGGATGTTTCTGGGCGTGTACCCTCACAGCACGCAGGTGAGGTTGGGACTTATTTAAAACATAGCAATCAGTTGTCAGTTAAGTCGATGCCCTCCACTTTCTTATCCCCATGACCTCTTGCATTACATTTTTATCCCATTATGTAAAAAGCAACTCAAGAGTAGTAAAACCTCTAGGAGCAGATGCTCATTTCTGATTGGCTGTTTCAGATGAGAAATGACAAATAAAATCTCACAAATGATATTTACATATTGTTTTTATTCAACAGGTCTCTGAGCGGGATTTTAAACTCATCACGTTTTGGCGAACACTTTCCCCACACTTGATACCAGTCTCACCAAATCTCTGTCTTTGATCTGACATGAAAGACAACCTTATTTCACATAATCAATACTGACAAACACAAACAGCTTACATGTACAAACAGAGGTGTCTGATCTGTGTATCTGACTTTAGTGCATTTTCTAGTCAGAGAACCTGAACTGATGCGTACAGGTAACAGTTACCTAGTTCTCTGAACTGGTGTTTGGAGCAAACCCAGATCTAAAAATTGAAGTTCCACAACACATTTCAGACACCTGTGAAACTTAAGAGAACACAACTTCTTTCTCATCACTCTGACACACACTACTTCTCTCACTTCTCACCAAACGCAAAATGTTTTGAAATCAAAGGGTATAGGAATTTCATGAGACAGTCGAAGTGTGAAACCAAAAGAACATGTACATAATTTAGTACAAATGCAGCACACATAGCCCTTTGCAACTCATCCCAGTTTGTTGATGTGATTTTCTTGTAAACAAATAAAATATATCTTCTGGAATAAGTTGCTTATTGATACAGTAGGACAGTATAAATCTCTCAATCACAGGAGGCAACAGTTGGGCAGGAAGCCTGCTTCAGTCTATCAGTTGGGCAGGAAGCCCGCGCCTCAAGCATGGAGGAGATGTGATCTAACCTATCAAATACAATCCGCCATGACACGGTGCAGACATAAATATTAAAAGAGGCACTATCATGGGCTTTCACTTGTTGCCTCACTTATGCTAATGTGCAAACACACACTCACACATCACACTGATAAGAGTCTGAAGACACAAGAGCCAAGTGTCAGGTGTGTTATTCTTTGTACTCCAGAAACTGCTGCAATCTTTTCCGGTGCTCTGCAGACATCTGAACAGCACTGAGGATTTTAAAAAAAAAGATACACATAATAAATTAATATACTCAGCATAATCTTGTGATTTTGAGATGGTCCATTTTCACGACAGGCCTTACTTCAAGTGATTTCCAAAAGTGGTTGTTATCCTGTAGATGGCAGTCTTGAGAGTGGCCCTGAGAGCAAAGCGCAGTGTTTTGTAAGTGGAGTCTCCCATGCTGCTGGCCGACCTGACAGGCTTACTGGAGGCGTGAGGCAGTTTGAAGTGGCGATCTACTGCCTGAAGGCAAGGAGGACAGGACATATCTGCTGTCAGTGTGTGCACAATGATCCTGTGTCTGTACAGTTTCCTCCATTTACCTGATGTCTCTGCTTCTTGTGACAAGTAAAGATAGTAATTTCCTTTTAAACACTTGAGAATTCAGTCTGTTAACTTCAAGTTACATTTCAGTTATATCTGTTTGTTGCACAGACACAGATAAAGTCTTGCCTGCCTGAAACACCTGAGTTTGCCTCTTAACCCCCTTTCCCACTGGACAGTGATGGAAATATGACACCCGGGTGGACATGCTAATTTTAGCCCCTTTTCTAGAATGATGCAGTGATGCCTCACCACAAAATACCGTCTGTCCACATCCAAGCAGCGCTCAAACACTGTTTAAAATCTAGTTGACACTGAGTTTTAAAGAGAGACTGAATAAGTATGAGATACAAAAAAGAAGTAACCACCAGAACATTTTCACTGGCCTCCATGTTGCTTTCTACTGTTTACTGACTTGTTTTCCGGCCTGTCTGTGACATGATAAGTTACACATCAGAAAAAACACAAAGGTACACACATCCACCACAGAGCAGTATGTATATGAATCTGGTCTACTGGCAATGAGAGTCTATGGACTATTTTTAACACCTTTTCCCGCCTTAAAAAACTGCATACACGCACTAATTTTGGCGGGAAGGGGTATTAGAAAAACACTGGAATTCAATTTGTGTTGATTGATAGAGATATTTAATTGAAAAAGTCTACAACAATGGCCCTCCTTCTGGCCCTTTTTTCATGATTTAGATCACCTGGCCCCTTTAACTTTCTCAAATCATATCAAGCACAAAGCACTGCACACGCTCTGTTTGTTTTAAAGGCACAAAGTTCAGTGCAAGGTTTATATTAGCAAAGCCAATTCACACACTCAGTATAATAAAGCTGGGCAATGAAATGTGATAGTAGTCAGGTTTTAATCACAGCTGTCCCACGTGTATGTGCTCTCAGGATAGCTGCAATAAACTACGTCAGCTTACCTCTTGTAAGAACAGCATGCAGCTGAGAATGCTGGGTAATGTAGTCTGTACAACCCCAAACTGGTCCTCTGAGAAGGAGGCTTGAACAAGGTAAGACAGCCCTGGAGGTGGATGTTAGAGGAGATAGTTTTGTAGATGTTGTCTCAACAGGGCATATTCATATTAAATAAAATTGCTGTGCACCGTCTTCCCACCTTCTAAAGCCCAGATATGAGCTTGGCTGTCTGCAAACAGAGCTTGACTGGAGGCTTCTGGAAGCTGTAAGAGACCATGTTAGCTATGTACCAAACAGACATCTGCATATTTACAGTAGACAGATGAATCAGGAAGTTGTTAGATAGATAGGTTTTAGTGAGACTACACTACAACATGCATGGTCCAAGGGAAATATACATAAACCTCAGAAAGCAAAGCCGACTAACCAAACTAGTTTCTACAAACAGGAAATGGTATAAAGCATATATGATATTTAGCTGTGATAAACATAACAGTACCTCACAGTTCTGATAAGATCACAAGGACAAGATTTCTCAACATTTGATTGGTACTTGCATGACACGTGTAACACAACTCCTTAAATCAGTGTTTTAAAGTCATTAGTGAGGCTCTTGTGACAGCTAGGGGGATGGAAAAGAGCTACATTAGTAATGTGTGCACACTTAAGCCCAAAACCAGGAGTTAAATTAGTGATACCAGCAGGGTGGGGGGTGTTAAAATCTGCCAACACTATTGTCAGGTGACTGCATGCAGGGAGCCCCTCACATCATTCAGAAGTCTACAGAAGACACCATGCACATGCCACACATCCTTACCTTGTTAAACAAATACATTATCAGCACCCGCTTTGCCAAGAAATTTTTAACCTGGATGGGACAGTTAAGTATAAAGTTGTTTTGCTTTCAGTATGTTGACACACATGTAGAAATAATGGCTTTTCACACTTAACCCTGGGGCTGAAACCACCCTGATAACTTAAAATCTGGGATAACCTCACTCTTTAGATGGATGTCTACTCCATCAGAACAAAGACATATGGTATGACCTCTACTTTATCATCAGTAAAAGACATCAGTAACCAGGCCACAGATGAGACACATATTCTTAATTCTGTTGGCACTTCCCCTGTCTCATCTCTCTGGTGCCGGCACAGAAGTGATTGGTGTGATTGAACTGCGAATGAGGAAAGTAGAGAAAACAAATGTGGAGCAAATGGAGCTCCTTCCATTTTCACACCTGTGCAAAGCTTTGCCGATCACTGCGTAAAGAACAAGATGACTGTCTGATAGATGATTTGAAAAGTTACAAAAATCACAAGGAGACAGACCTCTCTATATGACTGCTATTGTTAGCCCAAGTTTAGTAACTGTTAAGTATGAAAAGCCTTTTGTCAATGCTGGCAACATAAACATACTAACATCTATATTGTAGTTCTGTATTGTCACAAGACTGAGGTACCTGTTCTTTTCTGTTCTGGAGGAACTGAGCCAGGAGACTTGGTTTGGATGGTTCCTGTTTAGGACTGGGAACTGAAGCAGGGGATGACAGGGGACTGCCGTTGGCCTGTGAATCTGCAAAGAGAGACACTAAATTACAAATAGGAACCAGCAAAAAAGCCTGACACGCAGATGTCTATCAATGATCTACTTATCTACTAATTATCTACTGCTAGACCTATGTAATGATACCCTGACCCACTGACAAGTTGTCATAATGCCAGGCCAGAAGTTTCAACACCTCTGGTAATAGCTGAAGTTTGCTGATTAGTTCAGGCTACGTCCACAATAGGTTTTCAGTAAACTCTGGGATTGCAGTTTAGTCTGGACACTTGGAAAGAGACACCCACATTCAAACTCCTGGTAGGGTCCTATCAATCATGATTTCATCCTTCTTGTGTCGGAAACATTACTCCTTTCCCATCACCACGGCCCCCTCTGGCGATGGATAATGCTCCCAGTACTGCTCTAATATGTTGATGTATTTGCTTTGCAATGACTCCCGATATAAGTTGTCCGCTGCCTTGACCACCTTATACCCCTTAGTTACTTTCAGTAACAGTTCCAACTCATTGTCAGTCCAAGCTAAGAGCTTTCTGAGCTTACTCTTCCTCCGTAGTATTTTCTGTAGCTAAGCAACCAACCACTGAGAAGATAATCTGTTTCCTGCTTACAGAGGCACACGCATGCCAAGTGTGCATGAATGATCACGTGATTTAAGTTTTCAGGAGTTAGTATAAACAGAGATTATTCCTGAAACACTGCAAAAACACTTGTGCACATGGATTTGTTTTCATTATACAATGCTGTTTAAAATGAGCACGTATTAGTGGACGCAGATTCAGTCATCGGAGGTGAACATATATATAAAAGAGTAAAAATATAAAAAAAATTGCCTGAACATACTGACATTAGTTTCAGACCTAAACAGAACAGATCAAACAAGGCGACGCTCGTCACTTACTGGCTAAAATTATAGTTTAAAGTGACCTGATGTCTTCCATTAGTTTCCTCTCACCTGTGGAGGTGGACCAGAGTTTTGGGGCTCTCCTCATGATGTGTGGACTCTGCACTGTGCCGAACCACGGTGAGCACTGGTCCACAGGAGCAGTAAGACGCCGCAGGGCAGGAGAAGCAAAAGGGCTGTCCAGGTCAGGAGTGAACGGTGCTGTCAGGGGGCTCTGTGGTGGGCCGCCAACAATAGAGCGTGCAAAGACCGAAGCTGGAGTTTTCATCAATAAAGTGGGCCTCGGGCTCATCAGATCCTCTGTACCTGAGGTTACTTTAAGACAAAAAGTGCAAGAGGAAGGATAAAGGGGACTGGTCATGAACAATTAAGTTTATTTGTTTTATAGCGACATACCTGATGTCTCAGATGACGTCTTCCGTTCGCTCCCAGTGGACAGTGACTTGGCCCTGCCATTGGTTGCAACAGTGTCATGGTAGGCTATGAGTCGCTGGGTCAGATCAGTCAGCAGAGACAGACACTCCTTACTGATGGCGTTCCAGTTATGAGGATGGCCACCTGGGCAAGACAAGAATGAAAAAATACATACATTTGGCTTTTGTTATAAGCTACTTATAAATACAATCTGGATGTTTGAAGTGCGTCAAGATTTATTTCACACAAGAAAAATCCAAAACAGCTCAAAGACAACATAACACACCTGGCTGACTCAGACTGAAGACCTCACAGCGCCGTGACGGAGAGTGCTGAGACAGCAGAGCCAAGTCCTGCAGAGCTAGAAACTAAAATTTGGGAAAAGACAAGTTACAACACCCAAATCTGATTATCAGTGAGCACAAAGTAGAGAAACATAATCTATTTTATCTACCTTTAATATCACTGGCTGCTTGTCAGTGAGAACTTTAGGAAGACACTGGTGGGCATCCTCAGTAAAAGACGACTGCACAGGAAAACTGTACACCTGCAAATAAAAGGAAATTTATTAGATGACATACTTCCTTAGGGTACCGGTCCTCAAGTGTAACTTTAATTGATCATGAGAGATGACTTCTGGGGTTTTCACCATGAATATTACAATCCAGTTAAGTGCTCAGTGCTCCTCAGATACTTGAACATTCAAAGCAATGACAACATTGCCCCTTAGTGTCTGTAAATAATTTAAAGGCAAACAGAGGTAGTCTGCAACACAGCACTCTACTTTTAAGCTAATTACAGCCACAATCAGATACAATTATCAGAAGAAGGCTGAATCCATGCAACTTTATGGTGGCCACCATGGCCAGCTAGCACTCTCATCTTTGATAAGTTGTAATTTTTGGATGTGCTCAAGTCAAGTAAAAAAATATTGATCAGAAAAAAGAGAAAGCAAAGGAAGGGGAAAAGTGTGGAAATTTCACCTCTGCAGCAGGTTTTGGTTTTGAAACATTAGGGACTGTATTTATTTTGTCATGTATTGCTAATCATACCTCAGTGACAAAGATCCTAAAAAGCAGCAGAGTGATGTGCCATGTGAAGAGGAGGAAGGTGGCACTGATCCACAGGTGGTAGAGCAGGGAGAGGTCCAGCAGCCCAGCTATGCTGTCAAGAGGGTGGGCAGAGCTGGAGGTGGAGATCACAGACAAATACATTATTGTAGTCCAGGAAGCAGCACAGTGTGGCTGCAAGTGAGTTTGTTTAATTATATGTAACACATACTGACCTGTTCAAATGGAGATTCAGAGTCTTACAAATCCATGCTTTTGGAATGTATCCTGTTAAAAATAAAGTGAAATATTTTGTCTATTAATCAGGGTTCTCATGCATTTTCATGGACAAAATTTCAGATCTTTCCCATGACTTTTAAAGGACCCTTGATAAAAAGATGTTCTTGTGCCACTTGCCCAGCGTTTTTAAAACCAGTCAGGTTCAAACTCTATTCAAACATAATTTCAGGAAGCTGACATACATGAAGAGAGACAGAACACGGTGGTAAAATGAAGAAACTCACGTGATCGTACATAAAACGTCACAAACAGAAGCTACGTCACACTGACAGCTACAAAAAATAGATTTGCCATTATGTTACATTTCGTGAAAGGTTAGCCACAAAAGATTTCTGTAACAATTTTATTACACATAACAATATTCCCAGACTTTTCCAGGCTTTCCATGACTGTTGGAACCCTGATCACTTCTCACAACTTGGTGTAGAATAAGAAGAGCAAAATAAAAACAGAGCTCCGGTAGAATCACTAACAATAAATAAAGGCATGCCTGTAAAAGAGACCTAACTGGGGCCTATTTGGGAGAAGATCATTAAAGTTTTAACTCCTCTGGCACTTAGTACTACGATTTACGAACACTGTGTTACTGAAGATTTATGTGTAAATAGAGATAACTTACCCAAAAAGAAATACACAACAATGAAGTTCCTGACAGAGTAAAGTGCTTGAGTAGCGCTGCACTTCACCACCATAGTTAGGGATCCCTTAAAGCGAAGGTATTTGTATTGCTGAAAAAAACAAATGGTTGAACACAGTTACCACAAACAGCTATTGCAAGTTTTTTTTCCTAAAGTTTGGGCCAGCCTGTGTAGATGGAGCTATCAGGGCTTAAGACACCTGCATGTCTGCATGTTGATTGGCAGAAGTGTTACACTAGATTTTTGTCTTTGAATAGTCACCAGTCAGATAAATGCGTAAACTCACAACACATACCTGAACAGGGTGAAAAGAGACAAAGTTCATGTTGTAGATCACACCCAGCAGACTGTGAGAGAATCCAACAAAGGCTCCAGCCAGCAGAAGGATGAGGTGATACTCGTTCAGACACATCTGGGGGGAACTTTCAGTACTGAAATAAAATCATGCAAATTGAACTATGGCTGAAGCATGTACGCAAAGCTCAGCACGATAGTTTTATGTGGTAGCTGCTTACCCATCACTCTGTGTGACAGGGTAGCCGATCGTCTCATATCTGCCCCCGATGGTGACGGCACAACACCAAGCCACAATTATTCCCATGATACAGTGGGCCAGGGAGTTGACACACTGGCGAGGGTGGAGCAGCTGACCCAACAGGGCAATTTTCGAACATGCGATTGTTGGGATGACTGAGGAGAAACAGAAAAAACAACCAAAGACAAACATAAACATATGTGCTAGCTGTCAGATTTCTTGTATTTTGCTATCTAGACACAGTTCCCAACTAACCCTAAATTAAGTAAGTGGGGTATTTTTTAACAGTGCTATCATACAATGCTTTAATTACTCTATTAATGATTAAACTGAACAATGATACAGTGTATCAAATGATTTAGTCCTACTGTATCACATGTAGACACTTAACTTCTTCTCCAGGTAGCTGTCACTTCTGATTAATTCACCCCAGATACTTTTTGTTAGAGATGCACCGATACCTATAACAGTATCGGATATCAGGTCCAATACCATGCGCATGTACTTGTACTCTGCAATTTTACAGCAATGTGACGTTAACCCCTCAGTTGAGCCTTTAAGCTGTAGAGGACGTATAATGTCAGCAGTTTGGAATCTTTTTAAGATAATGAAGGAGATGAAAGTAAAGCAGACTGCAAACTATGCTCTGCTAAACTGTCAAGAGGAGGGGCAAAGTCTAGCTCATTCGACAAAAGCAATCTGATAAAACATCTGATGAACCAACCTGACACCGAGTTCAAGGAGTTTTGTTTGATTCGTCTTGTGCATGTAAACTCTGAACTGATGAGCTGACTTAATGCGGCTTTGCATTCTGAAACTGACCTGTCGTTCCCACAAAAGGTAAACAATTACAACCACCTCCTGCCACTTACCTGTGTAATACTCCAGGTTTAGGAACCCCACCATGATGATCACGCCACACAGCAGGATGAAGGAAAAGATGGCACTTGCACTCGTTAAGAAGAACAGGCATTCTGTGTGTAAAAAGCAGTCCACAGTGAGCATCACACAACTTCTGACAGCTATGATTTAAATCAAACAATGAACATGGTGACTGACCTGATATCGTCTGAATGGGGTGGAGGAGGCTGAACCTGCTGAGGATTACAAAAACTGCAGTGATGGGTGGCAACAACAGGACAGCCCAAGCAATACTGGCCACAGCTCTCCAGCAAACCACCTAAACAGAGCAGTCAATCATTACTATATGTACGACAAACACAATCATCAACTCACCTCAACAGAATGGTAGCTATTATGACACTGACAAAGCATCTGCTTATCTGTCCGTATGTTATGAAAAGGCATATTAGAAGTTTATGCAGACCTACAGTTTGATCTATTTTCTCCTCAAAACCCTGTTGCAACATTGCCTACACTCAAAATCTGTGAAGTATCTTAATGAAAGAAAATGTAGTAAATTATTCATCTGTAAGGACTATAACAAGACATTTAATTTTCACCCTTTCATCTTCTATGGTGTTAATGTATGTGAGTTAAAATGCCCTGTTGTTGAAAAGGTTAGAAAACAAGGACCCAGATTTTTTGTTTATCCAGTGAGTGCTTTTTACAACCAGGATTAAAGTTTAAATTTTGTGTCATCATTTAAAATATTTTCTGACATTTAATCAGCTAAATAAATTGACAAATCAAGAAAATAGTCAGTAGATAAATTTATAATTAAAGCCTTTTATTTTGTCATGTTCTCTTTGTCTGAGGTACTTTGAGTCTGATCTTTCATGTTTACACGCCAGATTTTGTAATCATTTAAAGTTAAAAGATTGAACATCTTGACATATGTAATTGCACATTTACTTTGCATATCCTATTAGATGATCTGTGCGCTTAGCAAATCATATCTATCTATACAATTGGACGTACAGACGCCCTTTTAAAATGTATCACTGCTCGATTTGATCCTTTTTTCAAACTAAAGTCTCTTAATGGTTTCAAAAATTGATTAAAAAATAGACTAACAACTGTAACTTATATTGACATGTCTTGAGAGATCTTTTTTTTAGTTGACGTTTGTATAACGTTACATACAAGTATTTTTGAAACAGGTATTTTGTTAATGAGTCAATTCATTTACTTCGAGTCTTTTTTGCTGAATAACATATGTTTATATATCGTGTCAAATTTCTTAAACTTAGCCGTTCTTTCATTTCTTGCTTAATAACTTTTTTGTGTTTTTATGTCGCTTAATAAATGCTAAAACAAATGTTAGCTGCGCTCACACAAACTAGCATAAACACACAGGCTAATTTAAGTTAGCACGCTAGCTCACGCGATACATTTTTTTGTTTTAAAAATTTAAAAAAAAGTTCACAGACTCACCTTGCGGACAAACCAACAACTTTGCTCTGCAGAAAACATGTTGCTTGGATAAATGGAGAGCCAAACGACGACAGTAATCTCTTCGGCTCTCCTGCTGTCAAACTATTTTCCACTGTTTCTCATATCGCGCCACATGCATTCAAAGGACCTCTGAAGGACCCCCGGCTAAAGGGTGTCCGTGTACTTGCCTGTTGCCAGCGTCAAAGCCACATGAATTCAATTTATTGAAGTTGTTTGGAAAAAAAAAAGTATAAATTCGGACAGTCTGGTCAATGCAAGCTTGGTCAAACGGAATAAGCTCACAAACAATATGTTTTAAAAGCTGCTTCAGTTAAAAGTTACAGCTAACTCATAAAAATAAACTGCATTGTTACAGAATTGAATTACACAAGGCACCAAGACAAGCCATTAATCAGCTTTTCATTGTTTAAATTGTATCAGTTTTTACTTGTTTGTTCATATTTACATGTATATCACACATTAGTCCTGTAATTATTTGCTGTATCTCTGCTTTGTCAGCGCAGAGTGCTACAGGCTGTCAGTCAATGAGGCGAATCAATTCTTAATTCCTTTACTTTCATCATGCATGAAAGCTTTCTTGTCATGATGAAAGCCATTTCCATAAGCTGGAAAACTGTGTTTATCCAAAACAGTCTTTTTATCATTTTCCCGAGAGAATGGTTTGGTCTCAAAAGCATTGACGGGGAGCTTTTGGGACGCACTGACAGACATCTCAGTTTGAACTGCTTTATGGACAAATGGTTTCTGTCCAGGTTTCTGAGCTATCGCAGGGAGGGCAAGCTGCTCCCTCTGGACCTTCTTGTCTTCCCACAGCTTCAGCAAGCGGCGCTGATTATTTGTCATATCCTTGAGATTTTGCTGCAGTGACTGCACTTGATCCTCTAATAGTGTTTTAGAGGTGACTGTATTTGCCAACTCTGAAGTCAAGTCATCAATGGTCAGACTCAGTTTCCCAGCCTTCTCCACCAGGGAAATGCACTCACGGTCCTTTTCATGCAAGTCATTGATTATGTCCTTTGTGGTCTTTCCATTGAACTTGGGGCTGCACTCAAGTCCAATTTCAGTGCGAAGAGTCTTCACTTGTTTCCTCAGCTCTTTGTTGTCCATGGTCAGGGTCTTGAGTTTCTGTTTCAGAGCCTCAGTTGAACGCATTCTCGACTCATACTGTCTGAGCTTCTCTCTGAGGACGTTCTCTCTGTGCAAGGCATCGTCTCTTTCCTTTCTGCATTTCTCCAATAGTTTCAATGTCTCAAATTTGGACACTTTTTCACCTTTTGCATTTGAGGTGGCCATCCTATGGTCAGATTTCCAAATCACAATATAAAAAAGTAACTATTAAAAAGGCATTGTCTTCGAATAGAAATTATTACTCACAAGCTACTCAAATAGTCCGTCAGCATTGTGTTGGTAAATCCACTTCACAAGCACGAGCGGCTGCATGCATGCCTGAGACTGAGGCAGGTGACATTCCTCTAACAGGGTTATCTGTTTGACAGGCAGCTCCTGTGTAACTCAAAGCTGGGGCTAGAATGACCATTAATTAGGGCGCCACCATCCCTTTGACACCGTTTCAAGTGACACAATTCTTTTTCTATTTTGTTAATTAATCTAAAAACTTTGCCCTTGTTAATCAACAGAAATACAAAACAGACTTAACAAAGCCCCCCTGCATGTATGGTGCTGATAACATGCTGTGTGCCTGTAGAAGCAGGCTTTACATACATAAGTAACATTTTCCACTGCGGGTGATCTGTGCATCCAAACAGTGACACCATAGATTCTATCGGTTTGCTCGACCACACGACAGTTGAGATGGATGAGTTGGAAAAAAGAGTAGCAGCAGCCAAACGTCCAATTTTAAGAGTTAGACGCTGTCTTTGAAATGTTGAAGTTATACCAATCAGTTAGGATCTCTCCCTTAAATATTTAAAATGTCCAACTGGTGAAAAGTACTGGCAGCCTTTAACGCTGTCGGGGACAGAGTCACGTTGCCTACACGTGTGGCAGCTGGGGTGATTTAAGGTTGTCATGCCTAAAAAAGATGGTTTATTGACATTTTCAGCTTTTACATGATGCAACTTTCCAGATTCACTGACATTTTTATAAGAATTTTAAAGCAGACACGCTGTTTTTATAGATGACAAATCCAGATGCTCATTATTAGGAAACTAGATGAACACTGCAGATTTAGGGTGTGTTAGATTGTGAGTATGTTTTTCATGTTTTTGATTTAATGGAGGAAAAAAATCAACATAACAATTACAGTGTTATTTAAAGGTACAGTTACACATTTTGGGAAATAGGCCTTTTTACTTTCTTGCTGAGAGTTAGATGAGAAGACTGAGACCACTCTTGTGTCAACTTCATGTGAGGCTACAGCTAGCAGCCGGTTAGCTTAGCTTAGCTTAGCTTAGTTTAGCTTAGCATAACGACTGGAAAAAGGGGGAAACAGCTAGCCTGGCTTTGTGTGAAGGTGACAAAATCCTACCAGCACCTTGAAACTGCAACACTTAATACACACTAAAGTGAAGAGACACATTTCCCAAAATGTCAAACAATCTGTTCATAGAGTTTAATTTGTGCTTGAAAATAGGCTCAAGAATGTCTGTAAATCATTTGTCATCACCTTTATTAATGATAGTTTCATTAATAAAGGTGGGTCCCACAAAGACCACCAAGTCTTATTTTATTTTTTCCCATGAAACATTCATTGAGAACGGATATATTAAATTTCTTACATTTTATCAAATGCATTTTGTCACAATAAAAACAAATGAATCAAAAAATAGTTACACAACTTGCCTTGGACATATATAATGGGTCTTTGGCATTAGTTGAGGGCACTTGTGGTTATATCAGTTAATGCAGGTAACTCTGTACAAGCCTTCAATATCTCACCAACACCTGTAATTGTTGTTCTGCTCATACCAAATATTCTTTACACAAAGTAGACTAGCCAGTACCCATGAACTGAATATAAAAAAATGCATATACAAAAAGCCTTAGATGTCACCACCATTACAGCACAGACTGCTTATCTAAATATATGAACATGAAAATTATAAAGCATAAAACTATTGTACTACAAGAGATCTTCTGTGCTGTGTAACACCATACCCCATTTATCCTTAAGGAAGTTTAGAACCCATCCCATTAGAAATGACATACACGTCACCAGTGTTCATTTTCAGAGGTCACGCGGCTAAACCGAGTATGCACACTGGGTTTTAAGGTCACGAGCCAGAATGTCGGAGTGCAGGTGAAATCCAGACGACCAGTGACTTCAACACCACAGCAACCCGATTCTCTCGAATAAGGCAACAGGAGAACCTGCAATTTAAAAAAGAATAACACTTGCTTTGGGAAGGAGAAATCATGTAGAGGAAGTCCGGTGTCAGATGTTCTGCTCTAGCAGGTCAAAAAAACACACACTCGAGCCAAAGCCACTAAAATAGGTCAACAATGTGGAACTGCTACAGAAGTATGAGGTCATACTTGATACAGTTAAATAAGAGCATAAAAAACAGCAATGAGAAAGTGCAAGGTAGAGAATGATGACATAGGGTTCCCACACTTTTTTAAAAATGAATTTTCAAAACTTTTCCAGGATTTTTCCATAATATTTTACCCCATTTCCATGACTTTTTTTCAGTAGTTTAAAATGGGGAGGCCTATATAATGATACATCCTTACATTTTTAAATGCACACACACACTCTCCTGACATTCGTGCCATCAACTAGCTGCATGTACCAACAGACCAGACCAGCAAATACAGGTACTTCACAAAATGTCCAAACCAGGATAAAGAAACTGGAAGAGATTCTGTAGATGTCACTGCAATTTAAAATGTGTTTGGATTATAATTTTGACAAGGCTGCATACATTTATTTCTCATCAAACAAATGTTTGTTTTATGGACTTAACTAATAACTGGCCGGATATTGCTTATCCAGACATCTTCGCACATGTCTAGGTGTCACAGATCACGATGATACCCAGTGATTTATCAAATATATTAAACTGAATCACCAGGTATCATTAGGCTGAGTGTTGTGTGTGAATAACCAACGAAGGCTGCTATACTGTATGACTCTGACTCAAGCTAACGTTAGCAGTCCATCAACAGTAACTGTCACCAGCATCATTTAGCAATTTAGCACAACAAAAGTGAATATTATGTGTAATGTGTGCCTCAAATCTCAGTGTGAAAGCCTGGTTCACCCACTACACAAAAGCTTCTCAGCATTTTCCTGTTCCCCTCCTTATGTGACAGCATGTATCTTTCACCCATAAAGGAAGGTGCGGCCTTGGCGATGACACAATGCCAGTCTGGTCTATGTGTATAATGTGATACTGGTGACGTTTCAATGTGGTCACGTGGCGCAGCACTTGATTTTAAATTAGTAATACAAGGAACGTATTTCATGTAACTTTAAACATGTTTTCAGATATTTATGAACATATTTTAAGTAATAGCCAAAACAATGTAGATTCATCATAGATTCACTTTTCCAGGAATTTCATGACTGTGGGAAGTTACCCTGTATGGCTTAAACGTATCAGGTTATTAGTGTATTTGTACAGTGGGATCATGGCTTAAAAAGCTTCTGTGTCACTATTGTTTACCTTTAGACAATGAAAGGCTTTCATGACGAAGACGTGGCCTTCACCACCACTGTTGCAGCAGGCGTTTCAGCTGGTAGCGCCGGCTCTGGTTTGCTAAAGAAATAGGCCTGAAAACCCGAACAAGAAAAGGAGAGTGTATCAACCCAGTAAAGAGGCAATTACAGTATTAAGAGAAACTACTGATCAATCATAATCTTAAGCCGGGGTGTCTGTGAGTAAGTGTGCTGCAAATGTCCAGTGTAACAGGAGAGAATATATGCATGGACTCCTGCAATCCATTCATCTTGCTCAGCCTTCAGACACGGCTTACTTGTAGACTAATTACATGAATGTGACCAGACATATGATACCTCTGTGCCCCTGACAGCATTCACATTAAGAAGTGCACTAACGGCCCGTTCTCACACCAGTTAGCCAATGCGGTCACAGTTTCCAATGAAGACAGTCTCCCCAGAGGGAGTGAACTTGACACTGTCAGGTATAGTCATTTCCCAGAAACACACAGGGCGAGACACGCAAAAATGTCCGTGTAGTGTAGTGTCTGTGATTGACACAGACAAGTTGGGTCAAAGCTTGGCCATGCTACTCAGATCATTGAGGACAAATGAGAGTGAGTCAGTCATTGTTGTTATCTACACCAACATGGACAGGCAGCTTGATTCAACTGGATTAATGACGTTGTAGTTTGCCAAAGCAGGACAATGAATGTTGTATCTCATTTCCCCTGACAGATTTATTTTCCATATCGCTCAAATTTGTAATTAACCTTAACAGTAATTTCATAACTATAGTGAGCAACCTTACCTTACAGCCAACAGCGAGCAGGGCGTTGAGCACAACAATAGCTGACATGATTCCTATCATAACTTTGGGGTGGTCATCCCTGACTGCAGGCCAGAAAGTCATCACTAGAACTGAGCCGGAGAGGCAGAGAGCCATGACGATGGAGCACCACCTCAGCCATTCGTATGGGAGAATCCATAGGACCTTAAGTAGGAAACAACAGTGCATTATACAATATGTGTCTCATTTTGTCAGAAATATTACACACAATCAATGACTCTAAATGTATTTATGTACTGAATTTATGTAATGTGTAGCAGCCACATTACATTATGATGAAAGGTAACATTATTTTCTATGATATGCAGTCATTCAATACAGTGTTCTAAAATAAATTTACATGATATATTGAAAAATTAAAGGTCCAGTGTGTAGAATTTAGGGGCAACTATTGTCAGAAATGGTATATAGTATTCCTAACAATGTTTTCAATAGTTTATAATCACCTAAAACAAAGAACTCTTTTGAGTTTCCGTTACCTTAGAATGACCTATTTGTATCTAGATACAGAGCGGGTCCTCTTTCACGGAGTACGCCATGTTGTTCTACACTAGCCCAAAAACGACAAACCAAACACTGGCTCTAGATAGGGCCATTGGCATTTTTTGTGTCAGCCACTGTAGTTCTCCTACATGCTTGGCACATGGGGGAAGTTTCAGTTCTGTAACCTCATGACTTGATGCCAATAATTCCTACACACTAGACCTGTAATCACATGCTGTATTCAAATATTCCATTATTGTCAATGTTATCAAATGTTGAAAGTAAGTCTCCTATACTTTTTCTTGTTGTCAACAAATCCAATGAAAAGACCAAATCCAACTATGAACTGATCCGACTAACAAGTGCGACAGTAAACTCGGGACTTTATACAAAGGTAGCGACCAGCTGCCAGACCGTAAACGGCAGGCATCATAGAGACACAGCGCTGAAAAAAATGCAAATGTAGGGAGGCAAAACGCCAAACAAGTGTGAATCTGGGGTTGGCTTATTACTTTCACGTTCACTGATGAGCGTGAAAGCAAAACGTAACTGGCAATGCTGCATAGCGTACCCTAAAGTGTTCTTAAACAATATATATATATATAGTTATTTATTTAAACTGGTTAGAAAATTACTGAGCCTTTTTGAAAACGATAATGTTGTTACCCAATTTTGAATGATTACATCATCAATAAGACCAAAAGGGCTTGAAGCTGAGTGCCACAGAATTTTGAAGTCTTACCACTGCTGGTATGTAAATCGCAAGGGAATATCCATACACGCAGACGATCTCCATAAAGGAGTATGACACTAAGTTCATGATCTTGTTGTTTCTCCACAGCAGGAACCCCCACAGGGCGAGCGGCACAAACCAAGCATAGCTGAAGATCGCTGTTGCAGCTATGGTCACTAGAAAACACAGACAAGTCAAAAATATAAGACTTTTTAAAGTTTCCTCTTACGTTCAACCTTAACAAGTGAGTCACGAATACCAGAGAATAACAGAACCTACCTTTTTGAAACTCTGGGGTGTACTTATAGTTTGGTTTGCCTAAGTGCACCAGGAAGTTGGAAATGTTTCCACTGATGGCAATTGCAAACACAAGGGTGGTACAGATCCAGAATGGTCCTGAAAGCACAAATATCAAGTATTAGTACATCAGTTTGTGAGCAGCTTTGGTTTCTTTAAACTATACTCTTTATAAATATTACCGAATGTGGACAACAGTTCAGAACATGAATGCAAAATATGTCATCTCTCAACCTCTAGTTAGGACATAAATGTTAAACTGTTTAAATGCTAACCATAAAGATCAGGATTTCTGCGAAGGTAGACATGGATGAAGTTCTTTCCAGGCCATGGCAGCATTGATCCAATGATTCTTTCCCTTACCTGAAAGAAATGTAGATAACCATTACATATGTAAGTTCATAAGACCTACATGTGTTCTGAACTACTCCATATTACAAGACAAAATGTCACAGTGGTTAAAAGTCATTAAAATAAGTTAGAAATATATTACGTGATGGGTCTCGATGTCAAAAAATCTTTGGTAGTACTCAAACGTCCAGAAAGGGACATTTTTCTTCTGCCCGGAGAGAAGCTTCGATTGAAAAGAAGAAAATGGAGAAAAGCAAAATCAGTCAAATAAGTATTTGATGCAACAACATTTAATGTTTCACAGTAATTCATAAAAAAAAAGTGTTAGTGTTTTACAGACCTCTTCCTTGTCATCACTGGCAAGTGGGTCCTCGTCATCACCACCAGGAGTGTACCCAGCAGCTTTGCTCTGCCTCTCAGGTTTGGTATCCTCATCTTCAATGCTAATGGTGATTGCGTCTCTGTTGGCTTCTAACAGATTGCCAGCTTCTTCAAATTCTAATTGCAAGGCATGGATAAATGGAAAATTTTAATCCAACATTTGAACATTTTTTTTAAGTCAACTATCATTGTTGCTACCAATGCAGCACAGGGAGATTTCTGACAGATATGCGTTTCCAGATGCCTGAGAGAAATAACACAATAAACTGCAGCAAAACATCAATGACGCAATTTCATTGAGTAAAAGACTGAGGAGGACTCTCACCTTGAAATTGGAATGGATCATTTGTGGACGCCATTTACACGGATACACTCTCCGTGACGGGGCTCCTCTGATAAACTTGTCGACAACTTAATGTAGCACTCTCACAACAACGTAATTATAGAAAGCTGTGGAGAAGACAAACATGTGACGTTCAAGCTCCTACGCCTTATTATTCCTTCCACGTATGCTAGTTTCAAACGCTGTAAACTATGAGCAATACAGGAACAAAAGTAGCAACGTTTGTTAGCTTAAGTTAGCTAACGTTACCAAGTCCAATCTTGACACATCAACAATTAAATAGCTAACGTTAGCTTCCGTTGCGAACTGCCTATTGTGACTCTACGACTGAGAAAAATCGTAAAAGCCGCGACTTATTTTTAAAAACACACTGCAAATTTTTAGTTATCTTTTTAAAACATCAAATGCTTACCAAATTATCTATTAAAAGTGATAAAATCATCTCACTCTCTCACCTGGATTAGCATCGGTCGGAACAGGATATACTGGTCATGTAAACAAGACTTCTTCCTGTTAGTAAATACTTTCAAAGTAAGGGTTTTAACAGTTTGAATTTTACATATATATGACTATATCATAGTTTATTACATGTTATCTTTTAAGAAGTTTATTTAGGTTACGGTTTTGCCTCTTATTTGGTATTTTGGGGGTTATAAGCGAGTTTCTGATAGCGATAGCCTTTTATTTTGAAGTTAGCTAGCAAAACTACAACTGTGACAACTTGCACGGTAGGCTACAATAAGGAAATGAAAACCCTTGTAAAACCGGGCAAAGTGCGGAATAATTTAGCGTTATAAAACGAATACGATGAGACACGATAGCAGATAATAAGAGAGTCTTGCTCAAGGCTTAGGGTTCGTTTTGGTTTTGATTTTAACTCAGTCAATGACTATGGATTAGCTAGCTAGCAAGCTACATTGAGTTTTTGCAATGCTTCAGGTGTTTAGCCGGCTAGCTTACTAAACTTGTATTTAAAAGTTTTATCATTCTCATGTGAAAAGAGCAAGTGTGACCTTACTATGGACAATAGCACCATTTATGTCCGAGAGAGAGGCAACCTTCGTCGTGTCCGTGGCATAGTCCTGGCACAGCTAAAGCCAGTGTCATCATGCAGAAGGACAAATCGGTTTGTGCTGAGAAAAGAGCACTTCATATTCACCTACAATGCGGAGGGAAGTCTGAGATACACCACAAAATCTCTCTTTGACATCACTCTGTTATTCGTAGCTGACAACATTCAACATGTGGACTCTCTGGTGGGTTTCCCTGAGCAGATAGGTGACAGACTTTTTGCAGCAGCAGAGGAGAATCGTGTATTTTTAAACGCAGACATTTCTCCAAAAGCTTTGCAGTTATTCAGTGATGCATATGGGGAGATGGTGCTGGGATCCCTCTGTCTTAGAAACAGGTAAGTTATATCAGCATATCTCCAGCCTTCCAGTTTCATTTCCCAGAGACAGCAACAGCATCTATTGTCCCTTTCTTTTCAGATTTCCACTCTTGCACGAGAGGATGGATGAGATAAAAACATTTCATAGTTTGAAGTCTCTGGATCTGTTTGGCTGCAGACTGGGGGATGATCATGAGATATTCCAGCATCTAACATCCAGCTCATTGGCAAGGTAATACCTGATTTCTCAGTCCCAAAGACATGATGTGAGAATTTCAGAAGTGGTGTCACTAACACTTCTGCTTTCCTTCTTCAGCAGCCTGATTCAGCTTTTCATTGGTGGCAACAGTCTGTCAGATGCCGGCCTACAAAGATTGACTGCACCTATCCGGATGTTGAGGAAGGGACTGGACTGTCTTCAGTTCCTTGATGTTTCCTGTTAGTATAAAAACCTTCACATTAAAGAAATTGATGAATGAATGAATGAAGTTGATATCCATCATTAACATGTTGGTTGATTACTCTGTTTCTTGCACAGATAACCCTATCTCAGTGAGGGCTCTAAGATATCTCACATGCCTCCCCAAACTTGAAAATCTTGATGTATCTGGGACCAGTTTGAAGGTACGACAGTTACGGTTGTGTGAAACACTTGGCTGCAGCCTATTGTGATGCTGACTTCTAAATGTAATTTATACCTCCAGCTTGGCACAGGGTTGAAGACAGCCATATGGGACCTGTTGGGGCTCATTTATTCCGAGAAACCACTGGACACCTTTGATCACTCAAGATGTAAAACAGCAGGTTGGGCCGAGCAGGTAAATATTTTCAGACGTTGATAAAAGTAAACATATGTCTCTCTAAGGCAAGCAGTGTTCTTTAATTACAGGCTAACTGTTGCAGATGTAGGGCTATTTGACATCTCATTAAGAAATGCAATGATTCATTTTCAGGTTGTGAACCAGTGGGAAACAAACGGCTCACAAATGCCAAAACAGAAGAAAATTGATGAATCCAGAACATCAGCACTTCGCTTTTGTAAGTTCATCGTACAATGCATTCACATTGTAATTAGCTGTGTCTAAAAGTCGAGATTATAACAAATCATCTGAGATAGACTTGAAAGAGTTTTGTTCTCTAGTCGGCAGGCAGAAGTTTGTCAGAGAAGTACTGAACGCAGCACCCTTGGTGTGTGACAACGAGGACAAGGCCAAGAGAGAGATACTGCATTTCTTCAGACCTGCAGCAAACGATCACAAACCAGAAAATCAGACTCCTTCCACAACACATCATCAAGCAGTGCCTTCGTGGCACAATATTAAAAAAAGGCAGCGTCAGTTGGAAAGGCGTGACAGTTCACATCAAAGTCCTCCAGCGAAACGTCTGCCCTCATCATCAGCTCTTACTGCAGAGGACATTGACCTGTTGAACAGCTATTAAAGAGTGCTACTATATAGCATTCCTCAAATAGCAGCTTGCATGGTCGGTTAACCGTTGACCTTTAGGTTCAAGTGAAAAAGAACAGTTTCCAAGATGATTCACACTGGTGAACTGTGAAGTCTGTTTCTTGGATACAGGTGCTGTTTGTATATTTTTATAAATAAAGTTTAGTATTTTGTGTTCACTGCCTTGCCTGACATTTTGCTGATTGGTAACAAAACCTAGCTGATTTTGATGCCTCATTCATGGCTGGAGGCAGTATGTTTTTGGGTTGTTTGTCCATCCCTCTGTCCTATTCTTGTGAATGCAAGAACACCCTGAGATAATTTTTTCAAATTTAGCACAAACGTCCACTTCGGCTCAAGAACTGATTGAATTTTGGTGGTTAAAGGTCACTGTGACCTCACAAAACATGGATTCAGCCCCAACATAAAAATTCATAAGCTAATTATGACATCAGTTCACAGATATATCTAACAAGATAAAATAATGAAGTGATGACATTTTATATCCAAGGGTTAAAGGTCAACTGCACTGTGACATAATGTTCTGCACTTCTGGCCATTACTCAACATCATATCTCAGAAACAGAAGGGAAGACATTAGGTCAGATACTGAATTGGTGACACTAATCTTGAGTGTCCATCTTGAAACTTTGGTGATTGTGTAGGTCTTCTGTGCTGCCGAGGGAAAGATGTATATGAAGCATCCACATTTTCACAGACATGGATGTAAACTGTAACTGCAACTTGACTTGTTAGCAGAGACTTACAACCACAAGGCGGTAATTCTAGTTAGACAAGTGTGCTCATCAGACCATATATGGCAGTGTTGTAGGCAAATTACATCAATACTGAATTACTAACTGGGCACAGCAGACAAGCTGCCATGCTTGCAGTGTGTGATCCAGTTCCATGCTAGTCTGATTGAGAATTTGTTTGGGAATATGCAGCACTGAAACTCAACGCCATGATAAGGACCTTAAAGGAGTTGCTGTATTATTGAATTTTATGGCACCGCTTTGGAGAAGGTCCCTGTGCAAGGTTTATGTTCATGTTTTGTGTATTTGTAAATTATTTTGTTAAAAAAGAATTCAGCACAGATTTATCATCGCACTGGTATGTTGTCAATTCGTGTAGTCTTATTTATTCCACACATTCTTTTTTGTCAGAACTTGATTTCTACATTACCCACAATGCAACTTGAACTCTAACATTCAGTGTGAGAGTCAAGTGTGTTATGCTTGTAGCTGCTAATGTAGTCTCGGCCCGCTGCAGCTGTCTGGTAAACTCATTCCTTTCTCTCTCCATGCCCTCAGATTTTTTTCATTTGCAAAGATTTTATCAGACCCCGCACAGCTCCAACTAAAGCCACAAAAGGCTTTGTACAATTTCTTTTTCACTTCTGCAATAGTACTTCCCAAGTCCTGTAAACAGACTGTGATGTGTAAAATCGGTGCAGTTCCGCTGTAAATCAAATTACCACACAGCAAATCTGGAGGCGAGGTGGTACTCACAGAAAAACTCTACATAGCACAGAGAGTGGGGGAAAAGAGGGAAAGGTTAATAGGGGACCGTCGGCTAATTTTTGACTCTGGGCAAGGTTAATCAGCAGGCTAATTCAGCCATGAATTAAACCTTTTATGTACTGTGTAATTGCTGCATGACATGTCACCTCAGAGCAGTCAACACACAGTCATTTAAATCATCAAATACAAAGAGACAGTTCTGCAGGTATTCACACATATGCAATGATATGCTAGGAAAATGGCTGGGTATGCCTAAAACCTGAGAAGAGGAGCACATACTGCTTAAAATAATATACTAATATAGTAATGTTAGGTTCCAGTAGAAAACAAGTCGTGTGATGATTCATTAATGCACATGCAAGCCCTAAGACTCTTCACCACCTGGTTACTGAAATTTGAGCAGGGGTGTTAAACATACAGCCTGTGGGCCAGAACTGACCCTCCCTGCATCTTTGCTTTCTGCTCTCAAAATGTCAAATTTCACAACTTTTTCTCAATTTTTTTCTAAATCACACTTTTGCAAACTCGTCCCAGACCCTTGATCCAGTCGACCCAAAATTTTGGATTATCCACAGACATCACTGATGCCCAGTAGCTCACCTGGTAGAGCGGGCGACCCATGTACAAGGGGTGTGTGGTTTAAAAGTTGAAATGCTTTATCCTGTGCTACTTGTTGATTGCCAACTATACCTCCCAATCTTCTGTTACTTGTAATGTAAGGCCAGGGTTGAGAGTTCAACTCCTGCTCGTCATCCTGCATCTGACTCTTTGCATTTTCCAGGATAACTTTTGACACTTTACACATAGTACCACTATTTGTGTATAAATAAATTGACGAGATGCATTCCAGATCTTTAACAAAATAAAATTTCAATCGGATTAAGTCAAGCTAAACACATTTTCACTGAACCCAACATATTAAATATTTTGCTTCTTGTCAGTGAAAAAAGAGAAGCAATTAAATGCTTGCAATCTGCTTGGACGTCTTGTAATTGGATCAACATTTTCAGAATGTTCTTTACGCTGAAAGAAAAGGAAAATTTGTGAGATGTTATTTATGGATCATTATGCAATGGATTTACTTGTCCGGCCCAGGAACTGACATGAGGCTGACACCCTTGAATTACAGTGGTGATAAGCCCTGTCACCACAAAGGGAAGTAGAGCTATTCTCTGCAGTCTTGCTTTAACAACTGGCTGCTGAGTGGAGAAAAAAATCACTCTACATCACTAAGTAAATCATTTTCACAGGAAATGGTCACCACAGCTTTTTATGTCCAGCAAAATGTGTTACAAAAAAAAAAGAGGAAGCACTATGCTTCATGTTCATAGCATTGTAACCTGAGAACACTGTGTCGTACTGTGCTGAGTTTGACGTAGACATGTGTACAACCATTTTTTAAATGTTTACCGACAGACCTCAAGTTAGCTGCGGTATATGATTGAAAAAAGTCACACCCACATCAACAACTTCACTCCATTGTATTTAATCTGATCCATCAGTATGAGAACAGTGAAGCAGGAAAGACCTACCGTGTGTACCGTCATTTTTAATTAAGCATAAGAGCAAAGAATTTTATTGTAAAACTCAATATCATCTGTGAATCACGGCAGTAAAAACATGAGAACAAACAGGGAGAGTCTGCGATATTAGCACAATCTATTTTACCAAAAGTTGAGGGGATGGGTTGAAACCTGCATCACTTCAAGTCACAAAAAGATCATTTAGCCATTACTCAATAAAATAAGCACACCAACAGGGATCTAATGCACACATCCAAACTGGAAAAAAAAATATCCCAGAACATATTTTACTTTCACCACCATCACTACACTATAATGCCTCAATTATAACCAATATACAGAAAAAAAAACCTTTTCATCACTCCAATTTTAAAAGCGTCAAAGGGAGACGAGACATTATATCAGTAATACAAAATGTTCTGCGAGTAGTTACTTCTGTTTTAGAGAAGCGCAGGTCTTGTGCAAGAGGATAAAAATCAATTTAAGATTATTCATAAAAGAGGAAATCCCTTCTCTGCTACAGCTTTGGCTTCTAGATGTTGGACTGGCCCAGGTCGACTTTGGAAGGGAGCGGCCCGGCCTCTTCTTCCAGCCCTTTGGAGGTTATGATCAGCAGGGAGGACGCTGGGTATGGGGTCAGCTTCTGTTCCTTTACGTACTCCCTGTCACCATAGATGCTCAATTTCTGAGGGAAAAATAGGGAAACTGTTGAAATACTGTTTTGGCTTGAGACATTTTTGACACTGTCAAAATAAATGGCACTCAAATTAAAGATAATCACAACCTGCAATATAACTGAAACCATATGGAAAGAAGAAAACATTTTGGAAAATACAGTAATATGCCTCTGTGTTTTCTTGTTGAGAGTTGGATGAGAAGATCAATGCTGCTTTCACGTCTGTGCGGGAAATATGAAGCCATATTCAGAAACAGGAAAACAGCTAGCCTGCCTCTGCCTGGAGGTTTTATCTTGTTTATTTGATATGCACAAAAATGGAAGTGTAAAGACGATAGCTGCTATGCAACGCTAGGAGAGTTGCTAATCATGCTAAGAAATAGTCTGATAATTGTTTGTTGTTTTTACACTTCTGTTTTTTGTACAGATTAGACAAGCAACACACACACTGTGTTTATTTGTGAGCTTTAGAGATGCTGGTCAGCAGAGTTTGTTACCTTTGGACAGAGCCAGGGTAACTGTTGTTTCCTCCATTTCCAGTCTTTATGCTAAGCTAAGCTAACCAGCTGCATGCTCCAGCTACATACTCACACTACAGACATTAGAAGGGTATATATGTTCTCATCCAAGTCCCAGCAAGAAAGTGGACATGTGCATTTCCATAAATGTCAAACTAATGTTTTAATCTCTTCAGGCCACAAACATAATCAGCAATTACCTCAAAAAAAAAAAAAAAAGCAATCAATCATAGGGAGCACAGAAACAAAACTACAGCACCCTGTAATTACACAAAACAAACCTTTACCTAGATTGACCTTGTTATGTTAATCCAGGTGACAGGAGTCTTAAAATAAAAAAGGAGAGCACAGAACGTACCTCAGCAGGTACATATTGGTCTACAGCAGTTGCCACGGTGGCACAGCAGATCCAGATCAGCACCAGCACAGACAGGATCAGAGTTGTGGTTAGGATCCACCCTGGTAGCCAAGGGTTCCTGAGGAGAAAAGTACAAACATATTAAGCTTGTGTGTGTGTGTGTCTGCTGCTGTTAATGTTATGCTCTGCGAAGCAGGTTCAACAATTTCAACTCCCTCGACAACTTATACAAATGTTTGCTAACCAACCTTGAAAGACAGCTGAAGAGGTTGTATTCATCGTCGTAGCTGCGGTCTCCAGTCATGTCTCTGTCCCTCTCTTGGATTAAAGTGCGGTGGTATTCTTTGTAAACCGGGCTCAGACCGGGGACTTGAAAAGGATAAATAATAAGTTACTTGACACTGACACAATTTTTTATCTGTGTACTTCCCTCAGGGCTGTAAAAGATTTATGGATTGAGTGTGAAATATAGCCTTGATGTCGGCATTTTTAAGAACACAGAGTGTGAAGGTAAGGCTGGCATTATTCTTTATTTCTTCTTGTCAACAAAAAGACTAAAACCAACAATATGCTGGTTTATCTCTCAATATTGTCCCTTGTACTACTCTGTCTGTGGCACTTACGAGGCCAGTATACTCCCTATGAACTGCTTGTCAGATTGTCGAATCGCTTTTTTCTCAAACAGCTGGACACTGTAGTTCTTTCAGCAAACCTTACTTAAACAAGACTAATGCATGTTTTGAGGACTACTGTCAGCTGTGGATTAATACATATTGTGCGGGGTAGTGAGTATTTATGGCAGCAGGACGATGTACGTGGGATTGTCTGGAGATAACCTATAGTGCCAATGAAGGAACATGTCATTCAGTGCAACTGTGCGGCTCATTTATGTGTTTTGGGGGGCAACAATTGAGGTCTGCAGCACAGAGGTATACACTAAATCAGACTCTGACTATACAGACGGTTCTTAGAAAATAGTAATAAGATATGGAAATATACACAATGTTCTGCAGGAGGAGAACTGAGGGCAGGATACTTCTAAGGAAACAAAGTAGCAGTAAATCTCAAGAGGCGGAAAACGTTGATTATGAAAGTCCCTTTTTTTATCATCTTTGTAAGCGGTACCAGTGAATTAAATTACTATTAGTGTAGTGGTTAGAGCACCGTCTTCCATGCGGAAGGTATAACATTCGAATCCTGCTGGGGTCGACACCAGCAAAAACATTTCGTTTTCGTAAGAGGTTCCTGCCGCTGAATCAAACGGGATCGGATTAAACGAGGGCGTGCCTCAAGCCCATCATAGACCGAAGGTTCCAGATGTGAAAACTGATTATTTATGTTGTATGCTGATTTTGTATCTGATTTTTTTAATAGAACTTGAATATTAAGAGAGAGATCAAATGGGTGTGTGTTTTTGTATATTTAGTTTACATCTGGACAATTAAAAAAAGCAATAAAAACACTGATAAAGAAAAACAGTATTAAGACACTTTCATTGTCATTTTGTTTTGTATTTCATAAGATTTCCTGATCATAAGAAAAGTCGAGCATCCTTTATTTTAAGAAAATTAAACAGTGGACTTACAGCTCTTCTGTGGCTCCTCTTTAACGTCTTTTTCCACTTCAAACTGTGTGAAAAACTTGACCTGTGGTTCAGTCTGTTAAACAGAAGACAAAATTGTGCTCTTCATTATCTTTGCACAGGATGAACTGTGTTGTTTGCATACAGATTATTGAATTAGATCACCTGATATTCCCTCCCGCTCCCTGCAATACCTGGAAAATGACAACTTTGCCATCATCAGCCTGGAGGTAGAACGTCCACGAGGAGGTGATGAAGCTGTGGGCCTGACTCATTACATCCTCCCAGAACCCTCTGACCAGAGTCAGGGGGTACAGCAGGTGAATCCTAGGCATCATGGCCTCCAACTTAAAAGAAGAGTGATACCGAGTGAGTGCACTGTTTGATTTGTGCATCAACAGACCACTAAGTGATTGATGCATACTTATACCTGCTCGTGCCGCTGCTCAGCAAAAGGCAGCTGATTCTGACAGCCCAGGTTGCATGCATACTGCTCATCGGCATGGCTGTAGGCTTCACGACAGGCTGACAGAAGTTTTGAGGTGGTGAGAAGGGAGCAGATGGTAAAACAGGGTTACAATGAGGCGTTCAAAGCATGTCCACTTATTATGAAGCTGGGTGTGTGTAAATATACAGGGCTGACTGTGTGCAGGGACAACTGTTTATAGCTTTACAGAAGGTGATTACACGGATACAGTGATATCATAGAGGCCTGGGCTGTGTGCACTGGTTAATTATATAGGTCAAAAGCTCGGTGCATGGCTTACTCGATTCACAATCAGATTTGGTCTGATTTAGGTCTTCGTTGTCACGAACAAACTGACAAATGGAGAATAGACGGCAGCCTCTCTGACAGGCGTAGAGTTCCTCCTCCTGCAAAACAAACCACAGGACCAGTTGATCTCCTTCTCGACAAATAACAACCCTGAAAGATGACGCATTTTAACTTTCACATTAGTCATAAACTCTCCTTTGCGAACAACATTTCATTAAACAGAAGTCGCTGTGAGTGACAAATTCAACAGTACAGGCCCGTTTTTCCTTCGTCAAGTTCCCAATCGTTAGCTAACGTGAGCAGACATTACTTTCCCCGTCGAGATGAGTACTCACCCGCGGATACGTGTGCAAACTGTATGTCATTTCACATGACTTATGGCAGGATGCTGTGTTCCCCAACACACTGTCGAACACGTCTGAAGATGCCAGTGAGCACGCGAGCAGAACGAACAGTCCCAGCACTTGGACAAAGGAGGAGAAGGTCCCCATTTTGTCTGCGAAAACCTAAACAAACAACACGCTCTTCTTCCTCCTCCTTAATCGGCTTCTTGTCTCGCGGGAACGCTGACTCACGCGAGACTATTCGTAAATGTTTTGAGGCGTTTAGGTGCAACCCGTAAAAGAATTTAAGTAGGCGAGGCCCCTATTGAAATAAGTTATGTTAACACTTTTAGGTTCCTGTGACACATTTTTATGCACAATTTAATGCATACAGGTTTGTGCTACATGTTAATTATAATTTTTTTTTTGATGTCATATGCTTGCTTAATTCTGTTGTCTTTCCCCCTGATTTCGTGTATATTTGGATTTTGTGGGTATGTTGTTTAGAAATAGTTTATGCAGTTGCAAAATGCAGAATATTATTTTACTGAGTTGAGCAGACAATATTTGCACTGTATTGCATATCCATAAAAAATGTAAAGAGTCAATAAAAGTTATACAAAAATCAGAATACTTAATTGAAACGTTGCTCTGATGTCAGGCATGGAGAATTACAGAAAATAGAAATAAGTAGTATAACAGTAATAAGTATGAAAAGATATAAGAATAAAAATATGTGTATTATGCTTAAATGTTCACACCCATGTGTAAAATATTTAAAAAAAAATATGTGCCTTATGTGACATTACAATGTATAAAATTAGAGTGTTAAGTTTAGAAATATAAAAAAAATGTGCTGGTAAAAATACATTAGGATACTGAGGGATATTGCACAGCTGAATAACTGCACAGAGTACTGCTGTATTTATTGTAAAGTTAAAACATTTTTACAAAAAAAAATAGAGATATAAAGTAAGATTTCATTCAATGAGAACTGTTGTACAACTGACATTATGAAATATTGTCACAGGTTACAATTGCTCAGTAAAATGAAGACGGACTTTTGGGGAAAGAACTGGAGAAACTCAAATAAAAAATGAAAATGGAAAAGAATAATGAAATTACATCATAATAATGAAATGCTTATCGCTTTTAGTTTATAATTATTTCTTTTGCTGTATTTATTGATAGATTGTTTAGTTATGCATTTTGTATCGTGTACTTACAGCTTCCATACATTTCCTTATTTCCCACCTTGTTGATTCATTATGTCCGACAGCACCTGAAGGCAACATTAGCCGCTACTGTTTACCACTCATTTAGCCACTCAGCTGCAGCTAGCTTAAATGTTACCTGTCACAGTTAGGGTCATAAAGGCAACTATTGATTAGTGGATAATGAACGAATGAGGTGAATCAAGCTAGCAATGCGTTTAATGTATTGAATTAAAAACGGAAGTTATAGTTAGGTAACGTTAACCGGTTAGCTAACTGCTAACAGCAGTTAGCACTGGTTGTCTCTTGACCCTCCTGACCTGAACTCAGTTATAGGCATCTGCCTTTTTTAGATAAAACGTCTACTACTACATTGTGTTTGAAGATGGACAAGTTTGTAGTGCGTCTTCCAAAGGGGGGAGGACCTACAAAACCTAAAAGCACCGAAAAGGTTTACAAACAAACTACAATTGAATCTTTACGGGTGAGTTGAGTCCTACATGTGAAAGTCAGTGTTACTGTGTAGCAGATATACTGAAGTCAATTATAACCCGTGTGTTTGTTACAGAGGGTGGTTGTGATTGAGGACATCATGCGCTACAAGTCCATGTTGGAGCTGCCAGACCAGAGCAAAGACAACCTGCTGACTGCCCTGACAGAGCTGAGCAAGAAGATCCCATCCAGGGAGGTGCTCAAGTCCACTAAGATAGGTAGACTGAAGAGAACTGCATCTGAAGATGTTATTTCACAGTTTGCTCTTTGATATATAGCTGTGTAGACCACTGACACGTGCACTATTGATGCTGAAAGCATAAACACTTATTGTATAGTTGAAGAAAGTTGTCTTGATTGGGAATCAAATGAATGCAAATAAATTTACTTTACACTTTTCGTGAGTTACAGTTTAGTTTCTTTCTCCGAGTCATTCAGGTCCTGTAAGCTTAAAACTTTTGTTCCCAGTGATAGTAAGGAATATGACCGGTCACAACATGCCAACCTGAGGACCTCCCTGAGACCCAAGCCTTCCACCATGTTGACTGGTCTGCAGTCAGTTGCCACCCATTAAGCAAGCACTGTAGTAAACCTCTTTGATTTAGGGTGTTTTCACACTTGGCTCTTTTCAGCCCTCTCAACAGACTCAGAGCAGTGACTCAGCATTTTTTGCACATATGTGAACACTCAAAGAGAGCTCAGACCTCGCTGAAGCAAACTAAACTCAGACCACCTCCGGAAGGGCCTGAGTACAATTCGCTTCAAGTCCATAGTGCGGCTCACTTAATCTGTGCCTTGTAAACACAAAGCGCTCCCGGTTCGCTTTGCTCTTTGCCATTGTATTTAGCCCTCTAGATCACATGCTGTTGCACTGGGACGCTTGAAAAACAGACAAAACCACGTCAGCCTGTAACAAGGACACAGGATGAGGAGTAGTTTGGTACATGGAAGATACAGCACGTCTGCAGATGTAAAAGGTAGAATACATTACACAGTCTACAGCACAGCAACACATAGCTTTTCCTCCAATTTTAAGTTCACATGACAGTGAGGGGCTTCATTACCGCACTGCAGTGCCATGTCAAAGTAAAAAAAAAATTTTTTTACATTAATATATATTATATATAGGCTGTAGTGTGAACAGAAAGAGGAATGAGGACTCTTAAGAGCAGAAGTTGACCAGAAAGAGAACTGAGTCGCTTTTCTGTTGGTCCATTTTTTGGTGCACTTTGAGAGGGCTGAGTTTGGTTCATTTAAAAAGGACTATATGTGAAAACACAGTTAGTTTCATCCACAGGTCTGTGGCAATTCACACACTCCAAAACAGTGCTTTACCAGCTTTGGCGATGCGGTTGCCCCCTTACAACCGTCTGATTAGCTGCACCTGTATGCTCAGCTCCTGGGTGGTAGCTCAAACTTGAAGTACTTAGATGATATTTTAATTCCATTAGATTTATTTTTAAAGTGAAAGGAGCCAATCCAAAGCACAGTGGAGAGGACCACTGCAGGGTGCATAGAAGGTACAGAAGAAAGGCACACAATTAATGTGATAAAAACAAAAAAACCTGATGTTAGTTCAGACCTTAATTGCATCCTGATTTTACGCATTAATGCAGACAGCCCCAGCTTTGTTGTATTTGTGCTCACGATTTAGCATAGATTGCAACCAACCAATTTAAACACACTTAATGAACAGTTCATAGGTTCAAGGTCCGGAGTAGTCTTTCACAGCATTGTTACAGCAGCATTATTAACTAAAAGCAGTGGCGCCTCCAGAATGAAACCACAGCAATTCTGTTTTAATGAGGTATGTATCAGTAAACATTTGTTAGGAGATTCATTGTTCTTCAAATAGGCTGGTTGTCCTTTTCCTTCCCAAACATACAGCTTAATTTGAAGAGTACATGGATTCAAAGGAGCAAAACACTTCTGGGAACAAGCCAACTTAGGTTTAAACACCACACATTTTGATTATTTTTGTGAGGGGCCCCCAGTGGCAGGGCCAGCGACCCCCTGTTTTGGCAATGCCAATGCTCAAAAGAGCAAACACTTTCAAAATTTTGTTTCCCTCATACATGCCAGGCCCTTTATCAAATCCACTCAACACTAATGAGTTCAACACACAATCAAAAGCTCTCTCTCTCTCTCCCTAAGGTCACACTGTCAACAAAATGCGAAAGCATCTGGACCCTGAGGTGAGCTCAATGGCAGCAAAGGTTTACACTGACTGGAGGACGTTCATTGAGGAGAATTCCAATAAGCCGTCTATTGAAGTGCGCTCTGACAAACAATCTGAAGGACTCAGGAGCAACGCTAGAAGACTAATGTCTGAGGCCCTCGAGGTCAAGGTAAGAAAGAGCCTCTTGGTGAAGTCTAACGAAATGTGTTCTCACTCTGTTTATCCCACTTCTAATTTACATTTTGCATTACATTTACATTACATTTGTTTGGATGTTTTGGTAATATAAATAGATGGTGAGGCTACAGTATGTGGTGCATTTTATGAATGTATAAACCCCAGCATGAGTCATATTTTCATTTGTGTATGTCTGTTTGCTTATGTATGTGTGTTCTTTCTCTTTTCTCATCTGACCTACAGGAGGATTCAGGTCTTATAGACAACATCGACAGAGAAGTGTTTCACCAGAGCTCCCGGTTAGTCAGCAGTTCATACAGACGGACTGTTAGAGCGCTGGTGTTTGCCTTCAAACACAACCCTGATGTTAGAACACAAGTGAAGGACAGCACAATATCAGTCAACCAGCTGGTTTCTAAATACAAGAAGTGACTGATGATGAATTACGCTGAGCTTTCCACTGCATATTGAAGACTTCTGGTTGTTTTACTTGAAATATGTCATGGTTTTATGATGAATACACATTTTGTTTGTATTTTTTTATTTTTCTGTAAAGGAGATACAAAATACTTTTACATTTTTGTGGCACATCAGCAGCCTTACACTGTTTTACAAATGCATGTAAATCATAGTTGAGAATATGTAACTTATTGTTGATGATCATGATAATGAATCAGCATTTTTTATTTGATAGGTGCTGTTTTTATAATGTTGGTGAGAATTTTTATACAAAATACAATTGAAAAACAAGACAGCTGCAGCGTTTGAGTCCTTCCTCTGTTGGATAAGATCATATTTACATATATATAACTAAAGCAGCACCAGCCAAACAATAGCTATCACCATTAGGATAACAGCCAGAACACAGATGCTAATGAAGACGATATCGCTCAGGTCGTGAGGCACAGCTTCTGGACCCCCTGCATCGTCATTACTGTCATTATCAGTTTGCTGGGCCTGCTCCTCCAGACGCCGCTCCTCCGCTGAAATGATGGACACTGATGCTATCTTCCGCAGGGCATCGCACTGCACTTTATATTCCTGCACATTCTGCTGCTTCCCATCAGAGAAATCAATGTAGAGTTTGTTTACCAGCACGGTAATGTTCCGATGTTTCTGTAAGGGATCAGAAGTTATGGTATTAATAGAAGCAGGCCACAAATGTTTGTCTCAAATCGATGCATTTAACAGCTTTAGTGTGGAAAATCACTGCCTCTTATGGTGGAGCAGCAGGTGATGTGAGAGTGTGGATAGTCACCTGGCCTGCAGTGCCACAGTTGACAAACTGAGCGAGTATCTTGTATGAGGTGGCTGTCAGCTGGGCGGCACAGGTGGGGTCTCCCAGGTAGATGCTCTCACGGTCCAGCTGAGGTAAGGACTGCTGGGGTATCAGTATGGTGAACTCTGACCTTGTGCAGCTGACGTTTACAGGCACCACTGGGATTGCAGGGGAATAAGACAGTTGTTCATAGAGATAAATATGATGCACTTTAGGTATTGATAGTCTCTGAAAATGAATCCGATGCCTGCATACCTCCAAGATAAGAAGCAGCAAACCCTCTATGAGCCTCGTTTCTGTCTGTGCTGAGGACCACCAGCAACTTGTTGCCCTTAGAGACGAGAAAGGGAGGTTGCTCCCTGCCACACCAGCGCCCTAGCAGGGTATCTGTCTGACTGGCCCCATCATAAACTGCGACAGAGTCGTAGTCACACTCATCTGACAGACTGTTGCGATCCTCCAAGTCCATGACGGGGAAGAAGAGTTTGATGCGGTACCCAGCTGCTAGAGTGATGCTCCAGTGGCAGTTAATGTTGTTTGGGTAGATGTTTGGGAAATGCGGGCTGCTGAAGTTGCCACTTACAGCTGACAGGACCTGCTGGCATTCACCTGTTAAGAGTTGTTCAGACGATACACATTAGTTCACCACAGTAAGTTTAGTTCAGTATTGACACTGCAGGAGGCTGCATCCACTGTTTGACACAAGCGAGCCATAGAGAAGTCAAGATTTATGTTTACAGCACATATGTCATTGGCAAACAAGAAAACTCCTTCATAGTTTAAAGGAATAGTTCCATATTTTGGGAAAAGTGCTTATTCATTCATTCATTCATTCATTCATTATTTGTGTACAGTAAGTATGAAGCTGTAGCCTGCAGCTGGTTAGCTTAGCATAAACACTTGAAACAAGGATAAAACTAGCCTGTTCACTGCACCACCCATAGAAATTGTGAAATGGCAAATAGTTTTTGTTTTTGTTTTCTTTTTTAAACTTTGATTTTTACAGGGATCCAACAAAAAGAGATGTAATGTAGTAGCGAGCATTAAATGTGGTCGGATTTCATTGCCTTCAAACTGGGCCAGGTTAGCTGTTTCTCTTGGTTCATCGACAAAACAACTGTCTTAAACTTAACGTGTTTTCCAAACAAATACAGCATGCTAACTTTATTAGCACAAGCCTATGGCATTTTACATTGCATAAATTAGCCTAGCAACAAGCGGAGATGCTCATATGAGGCCAGGATAAATCCCAAAGTATAAATCCCTGAAGGATAAATCACACACAAGACTTCATTCATTCATTCATCTTCTAACTGCTTCATCCTCTTGAGGGTCGCAGGGGAGCTGGAGCCTTTCCCAGCTGACATCGGGCGAGAGGCAGGGTACACCCTGGACAGGTCGCCAGACTATCGCAGGGCTGACACATAGAGACAAACAACCATTCACACTCACATTCACACCTACGGACAATTTAGAGTCACCAATTAACCTAGTCCCCAATCTGCATGTTTTTGGACTGTGGGAGGAAGCCGGAGTGCCCGGAGAGAACCCACGCTGACACGGGGAGAACATGCAAACTCCGCACAGAAGGGCTCCCACACCCGGGATCGAACCGGGAACCCTCTTGCTGTGAGGCGACAGTGCTAACCACCACACCACCGTGCCGCCCACACACAAGACTTAAAATGCTATTTTCGGGGAGGCTTTATTGTCTTCATAATTTATTGTTTCTTATCTGTGAAATTAAACTAAATAAAAGTTTTGTTTCCACTGAGGGAAATGGTTTCAGCTTCAAAAATAGACAGGAGGTCTGCGTCGCTGTGACGTGTGGTTACATTTCTATGGAGGTGCACGTCAGGCTACAGCATAGGGCACAGCGTAGGCTATATGTCGACACAGATCCTATGCCGTAGGTACGGTGTTGATTCGAACTATAAATCCTGCATTAGCAAACAAACAAACCAACAACAACGAAAAAACAGCTATTCTTTTAGAGAAACAGTGTAGGATTTAGTGGCATCTGTCAGTGAGGATTGCAACCAGCTAAACCGTCTGCCATGTGCCTAAAGTGAACTCCTGATTACAATACAAACAGACCAGGTGATTCAAACCGGTAAAACACTGAATAAAATAGTTTAGTTTCACATTTAAGATCAGTGTTTCTCTGATGTTGTTCAGCTCGTTGGAGACGATCCGCTAACCCAGCGCCTGCTTATGTGTGCTCACTTTTTTCTCTGATAACATACAGATGTTCAGGAGGTTTATTTTTTTACCAGGAGCTGTAGTATTCACAGAGGTCTCTTTCTCTCCAAAACAAACAAACCAGGTGCTTTCAACCAGTAAAAACACTAAATAAAGCAGTTTCACATTGAAACATATGTGTTTTTGTGATGCTCTCATCTTGACGAGGCTGCCAACTACAGTGGCTGACGCAAAAACACAAATTACCCTCTCTAGAGCCATGTTTGGTTTGTCTGTTCTGGGCCACTGTAGAAACATTGTGGTGCAGATATAAGCGTTTCATTCTCAGGTAACGAAAACATGACAATTCTTATTTTCTTATACCCGAAAGCAACCATACATATCATGTTTCATTTCTGCCAATGCATTCCCGTAAAATATTCACACTGGACCTTTAAATAGAAGTTTAAAAAGTCCTTTAAGTGGTGTCATCTGAATTAAAAATAGATTAAACCATAGTCGACCTCCACTAACTCTCAGACTTGGAAAGACTTCTGCTGGACAAACCCGATTTGCTTTTTCATCACACCCAAACAGAAGTCTAAACAAACTGGCACCCAGCTGTGCTGCTGGAGGGAGTGTGGAGAAATCATGGTTGGCCATGCCCATGTGTTTTGAGTCTTGTCCTTCTATCCAGACTTTCTGGAAAGAAGTAGCAACAATCATTTCAAAAACTTTAGTTTTAGTACAGCAATCACGTCCCTTTGTCTTGGACACCTCCCCAAAGGACTAAGTGAAGATGACCTGTCTACTGAAGATCTTGATGGCAGCAAGTAAAAAGGTCATTACAAAATACTAGCTCTGGAAAAACGGCCCCACTGCTAGTCTCTTTATTAAAGACTTACATCTTCTGGAACAGATGACCTACTCCATACAACTTAAAAAAAGACCTGGAAGAAAATGCTGTTTATTTAGCCAATTTTTACAAATGTTAAATACGTGAAGATTATCGATACAGTAAATTAAAGTGGGCAGTAAGCGATCTGTGGCAGCATCTTTTACAATAGTGTTCTGGGTTTTTTATCTACTTGCCAATTAGTTTATGCTTGACAAGGTCAGATGGGGACAGGCTGTGAACAGCTGTCTAAAAGTTATTCTGCAGAGTTTCAATTGGATTCAAGTCTGGGCTTCGGCCAGAACCCTCAAGGACTTTTACTTTGGGGACTTTTTTCCTTGTTCGTGGCAGAGATGGTGTGAGATGGGCGATGAGCTCTGCTCTGCTCAGAGACAGTGCTTTGCATTGTATCAGAGGTGTTCAATTTTCATTTCATCGGGTGACAGGATCTTTTGTGTCACGTTCTGGGTCTTTCATGTGCCTTGTTTCAAACTTCCACTATGATGTGATGTGTTTTTTTTCCTTCTTCCTTGGATTCTATGATAGCTTTTTTGCTCTCAATAGACAAATGAATAGGATTTCTGCAAATAAGAGTTGCATTATGTAAACCTGACAGTCTGACAGGGTAATAGTATGTCATGTTTATAACTGTCATTTTTTCATTCCCAGTTCCTGCAATTACACCAAAAAAACCCCACACAAAATCAAGGGGGTCAAATACTAAAAACACTTCATATCCCATTCTGTTGTTTACAGTTTATATTTGGAATAAAACTAATCACATCAAACTTTCCTACCTGAGTAATAGTACGCCTTGAACCCACGTCCACCAATGTTGAAATCAGACTTGAAGACTACCAGAAGATGGTTGGAGGTGGTGACAATGTTAGGAGGTTTATCCGCCCCGCAGTATTTGCCCAGGTGGCGGTGGGTGACTGTTGGGCCATCAAACAGGGCAACAAAGTCAAAATTGCATCCCTCGTTGTTTTCCAGCTGAAAGTCCAAGAAGACCAAGGTGACCACACTGGTGTTGGACACGTGGATGGCCCAAGAGCAGTCGGCATTGTTGCTGTACTCCTGAGGGTAGCCTGGACTGGAGATTACACCTGATAGGCCGGTTAGGACTCCGCCACACATATCTAGAAAGGATAGAAAGCAAACTCTAGAGAGGTTTGTAAAGAGGACAGTGTACAGTGACAGTGACAGTTTTAGCCATGCATGTGGCATTACTGGACCATTGGTTGGACCACTACTACAGTCCAGACTAAGATATCATAGTAACTACTGGATGGATTGCCATTATGTTTTGCACAGGCATTTATTGTCTCCAGAGGATGAACCCATGATGACTTTGGTGATTCCCTGACTTTCCACTTGTGCCAACATGAGGTTGACATTTTTGTTTCACAGGAATATCTCAACAAGTGTTGACATGTTGTTGATGGATTGCTTTAAACCTCTCACCTAGCACCATCATCAGGTCAAATTTTCATTGTGTCCAAGACTTTGCTTTATGACTAAAAGCCTGTTTTAAAAAAAAGTAATGACATCATCAGCCTCAGATGTACTTTGTCTTAAGTGCTATTCAGTCTCCAGACCCATCGGCCACTGTCTGACAATTTCCATCTCTGTGCACTGGTCATTTCGGTTAATACAGATAGACATTCTGTAAATCTGCCTATGACTGCAATGAATTTAAGAAAAATAAGGAAAAATGAAGCTAACTCGCCATCAAATAATAGCCGAAACAGTTTGTTCTGCCTCACCTGGACTGTTTACCTGCCATTCAAACGTGAATCATCAATACTATTCGGTCTACAGATGGAAACCAGAACACCTCAAACACCAAAAATCATGTCCCGTGTTTACAGTAAATACACAAATGTGCTCGCACACTAAACTCAGATTATCAACATGGTACATCATCTTAACATTACACCTGCTAGCATTATCATTGTGAGCATGCTGATGTGAGCATTTAGCCCAAAGCAGCACTGTGTCTTAGTACAGCTTCACAGAGCTACAAGCATGTCTGCAGACCCTTTGTCTGAGATTAAATAGCTCTCCTGTGATTTTAAGATCAAGAAAGTCTAGCTGAAAGCCTTGACTTATGGTAGTACCAGAAAAAAAATCAACTCAAATTGTGGGCAGTTAGTCCACTGACCCCTGTCACGTTGCATCAAATATAATGACTTACCTTTTCTGTAGCCAACACTGAAACCCCTGTAGGCCACATGGCGGTCTGAATGGAAGATGATGGACATGACATTCCAAGATGAGGTGAACTGTGGAGGGGAGATGTCACCACAAAATGTCCCAAGGAGGTTCCCCTCATCCTCAGATATGCCATTGTAGATCTTGATGTAGTCGTAAGCACAGTTGGCATGGTACTCCAGCTCAAAGTGGTGAAAGGTGAGGAGGACGGAGGAGCCCTCTGCCACTACAATTAGCCAGGAGCAGTCAATGTTGTAGGGATACAGGCCTGGGAAGTTTGGGCTGGAGATATTGCCTGACGGTGCAGAGAGGATCCCTCCACATTTGACACCTTATAATTACGAAAAAGGACAGTTTAATTTCAGCTCAAGGGAAAAGATACTGAATAAAATAAATGGCTCTTTCCTTGGGCTCCTCTCTCGCTTACTTATTCATTTGACTTTTTGTTTCTAGCAACCTGATACAACCTCTGAAAATGTATTACAAGGTGACACTGAACAATCGAGGCCCAACTTCCTCTGTATATTAGTACCTGCAAGATAAAGCACTTCCATCAAATTTAAGCTTTGCTCCATCAAGATAACATATAGCGACTCACCTTTTTTAGAATCAGCCTTGTCAACAAGCAGTAGTAAATGAATCAGTATAGCCACCCTGAGACTCATGTTGTTATTGTTGATTCGGCTTTTGTCACGCCTTAGCTACAGTACCAGCAGAGACAAACAACAGCAGTGTCAGAGCGCGTAGCCTTGAGACATCAGCAGTAGTGCCTGTGGAGGTAATAGGACTTTGAAAAATTCATCCACAGCCTGAATAAGAAACCTGACACCTACGTAGGCCATGCTTTGGCCTCTTCGCTAAATTTTAATGACCGATATCCAATGAGCATGGGCGGCTTGTCAGGACACTGTTTGGAGAGATGCTATACATTTTTAATGATGGTCTTTTTCTCTCTCTCTCTCTTTCTCTCTCACACACACACACACACACACATTGAACAACAGCTGCAAGCGGAGTTGATAAAAGAGACAGGAAGAAAGAGAGGAGGATGATCACATTTGTCACTAATATAAATGGCTTCATTAGAGCGCCGTGAGGGAGAGAAGATCCCACAACTATTGATGTTGTGGAGTAAGGGGCACTGTGTAGACTTTGGTTTTCTTTTGTAAAAGCAGCTTAAGCACGACACAAAGACATCAACATCTTAACTTTGATTGGGACTGTGAGTCTATAAAGGAATGAACAGGTGTGTTTGATGTGTCTGGGATACGAATAAAATGATAAATATCTCACTTTATTGGATGGTTGCATCGCATGCTTTGCTGCTATGATAATACCTGCTACTATCATGTTTTTTAGCACAGTGACTCAATCTTAGAGTTACAGATGGAGTCAGACTTGAGTTACAATTTTAATGACAAGTCTCAACTTGACAAAATTGACTTCGCTTGGAGTTGAGCCTTTTGACTTTAAAATACCTGATGCCTCGCCCCAAACTCAAAGATGAACAAGTATGCTATGTAAAAAGTGCCACGGATCCTTTGATTTCCCTTTGTGTTCTGATTCAAGTAACATCAATGCAATCCTTTTCGAGTGAGTTGACACTAATTGTTATACCCCTAATCCACTTTCCACTGCTGGAAAGTGTTGCTGGGGAGAGGGGCATCTGGGGTGCTTTGCTTGGCGCGACCTGGCCCCGGATAAGCAGATGAAAATGGATGGATGGATTGCGACTTGTTTGGGACTCTAAACTCAAGGTTTTGGACTTGAGTGCAAAGATTTGATACGTACTTGTGACTTCCAAAACAATGACGTGGTCCTACCTCTGCGAAATACTTGATTACAAAAGAAAAGTTGCCTCAGGTGAGAGAAGACCATGAGATGTGGCTGAAAGTTCCAGAAAATGCTAGGAAGTGGACCTTGAGTTGAGATTTTTTGTCCCAACATGGAATATATCCTCATATCCTTCACGTAAAGGAATAGTTTGACAGTTTGGAAAATATATTCACTCGCTTCCATACCGAATGTTACATACAAAGATCGCTGGGGTGTAAGAAAATTTTGATACACTTGATATGATGTTTTGTGACACTTTGTTAATTATCAAAAACACTGTATTGTTTTTTTTTTTAACTTTTTCAAATTGTTCTTAATATGTTAACTTGAGGAATCCTTCAAACACTTTCATTTTTTTACTGACATAGGCAAATGTTAATTCCTTTGCTCAGACTCTACAGAAGGTAGTGCTGTATGTTACAGATCTCACTGTTACTAATTGCATAAAAAGTGTATGGTGGTGTGTTGACATGTGTGTATAACATTTTTCCTTAAATTTGATTGTAAAAAATCACAATATATCACCTTGCTTACAGTATTTCAATATATCGCAATGTACTGAATCGTAACCCCTACATTGTGATAGGTATATCACCAAATTCCTCCAAATAGTCAGCCATAGAGAATCGATGCCACCCTCACGGTTGTTTACTATATATGAGGCTACATCCAGTAGATGGTTAGCTTAGCTTAGCACAAATCCTGAAAAAAGGGCAAACAGCGAGCCTGGTTCTGCTTTATTGGGAATAAGTCGTCCAACCAGCACCTTTAAAGCTCACAAATAAACATATATGACCATTAGACGTTGTTTGTTTAATGTGGAGGGAAAAAGAGTATAAAGTCTAAAAATTACAGTTTGTGGTTTTAGGGGTGGGGTTATGTCTGTAATAATGTTTTGGGGGAGTAGCAGTTACATTCTCCAGTCTTGTCTTGAGGTCATTTCTTCTGGCCATGTAATAGTTTGGCTAGCTGTCTCTGCTCTTATTGCTCAGCTGAGCCAACTGTCTCCTGACTGTAGCTTCAGACTGCAGCTTCATATTTAACAGCCAAAGTGATATCGACCTTCTCATCTAACTCTCCTACAATGTATCTCCCGCTGTTCCTTGAAGTATCAACACCACTCTAATACTCCATTATCAGCAGTCATCTTGCATTTAAATTTGACCTAAGTAAGAGTCTTCAAGCATTTGCATTTTAACGTAATCAAAAAGAAAAGCGCCCGCTGAGAGAAACGGTTCCTGTCTCTGCTGTTTCTGTTACCGCTGAGGGTCACACCTGCAGCTTGTATTTGGGCGGGAGAAAATTACATCCTACATTCTCGTCTATCTACATTTTTAACGGTGCATCATACTGTGTGCCTAATTAATTCATCATATGTTTTGCAGTAAAACAAAGCTATTTGCAGCTGTCCAGTAAATGTAATTCATTATAAAGTAGAGCTCTATGACATAAAATTGAGTTTACAGAATTGTGCCCAGTATTCTCATAATTAAAAATATTCTTTGAGTCCACCTTTGCTCTATTATTCCATCTAATAGTGTACTTAAATGTTTCATTACAAACTAGCTGAACCATAGACAGAAGTCATTGCATTGTGACTCCTAAGCAAGGTCACCCTCTCAAAGATGCAAGCTTTTTTAAATGCAAATTCTGTTTATACTCTACTTTCTGTCTGTGAGAAAAATGCTGCAATGACTCTCAGACAGAGATTTAGTTGTGTTTGCCAAACGCCAATCACATCCCCTGACTCATTCCTCCTAGTTTGGCAGTCTTATAACCCAACAGTGCAGACACATGTAAGCAACAATAATCCTGACTCAGTGGAGTGTATAACAGACAAGGAGATAAAGCACTCTTAGTAAAAAACCTATTCTGCAAATAAATGCTTGCTATTCCAGCGGTGCTGTGAAGGCCAGGCTTTTAGAGTGAATAGCTAATGACTTCGGAGAGCAAAGCTAATACCTGCAGGGACCTGCTA